>NC_142878.1:99656969-99808484 GCF_051225735.1 Oryctolagus cuniculus | reverse complement strand
CCCGGGCGCGGTCGGGGCCCCTCGCCGGCTCCCCGGGCCCAGAGGCTGGGCCCGGGCGCGCGGGCGCACCGCTGGGGGGGCGCCGAGGCGTGGCCGCGGCCTCGCCTCCTCCCGGCTCCCGGGGCAGCCCGGGCACCCGCCGCTCCGAGCCGCTGCTGGCCTCGGCCGTGGGGCGGGCCGGCGCGCAGAGCCGCCCACGGAAGGGTCAATTATTCATGGGGCGCCTGGGCGTGCTCCCAAGACCTGCTCTGTCCTCGGCTTCTCTGGAGGAGTGGAGCGAAGACTGGGTGGTAGAGGGGAGGGAAGGGGGAGGGGGGGACGAAAAAGTTCCCAGAGCAAAGTTGGTCGCATTTCTCGTTTTTTCCCAAGTCAGCATTGAGCACCTGCTGGATGCCTGGCCCTCGCACTGGCGCTGCAGCCAGGGAAGAAAACGTGGGGCTTTGGGTGGCCCCCGAGAGTTTCCGCAGGAAACAATGGGGGGAGGGGGTTGCAGCAGCGCAGGACCGGGTCACGGAGGAGAAGGAACGCCTGGATCCCCTCCCCGCCCTGTCTTCCTTCCCCTTCCTCCCTTCCTTCCTCCCTCCCTCCCTCCCGGCTGCATCTCCCGGCTCCGCCCCTTCTCTTCATCAATTCCTCCCACACTTCCCTGCTCTCCCTGGCTGTTCGCTGGAGGGTCCCTTCTCCCAGCGAGAAGCAGATGCCGAGCCCCATTGTCTGTCCCCCAGTGGCTGCAGCCTTCTGGGGACGGGACCTGCCTGTCCTCACCCCTCCCCCAGCGCGGAGCCCCAAGGCCTCGGCCCCCCACCCCACCCTCCACCAGCTCCCTGTGCTGTGAGCCATGATGACTCCAGTCACTCAGAACATGATTTGTTTCTGGCTGGAGGTAAGAGAGCAGTAGGCTGACAGTTGGTTCAGAAGGAGGCACACCGTGGCACGAAGCCCCCAGTGGAAGCCCCTGGTTGCTCAACACACTTGAGCTGTGATCTCCAGCAAGGAAAAATGCAGCATCAAGTATTCATTCAGCACATACTGGCTACCTACTCGGCGCCGGCTAAGGATCCAGCCGTCATCACAGCACGGCCTTTGCGAGATGAGCCAGGCCACCATGGTGCTGCGTGCCCAGGGTGGAGGGTGCTTTGCATTTCAAGTGTTCAAGGGTGACTCCCTGGAGGAGCAGGCCGGTGCCAGCCCAGGGCATGGGAGGGAACAGCCTGTCCAAGGGCCCCAGGCCAAGAAAACACATTCCCAGAGGTTCTTGGAAGTGTCTGTCAAGAGTTCAAGTGCTTGCAAGTGGAGAGTGAGGGTGGCGGCGGGGCCAAGGTGAGCGGGGTCAGGTGTGAGGTTCCGTGTCCAAGCACCAGTTCGTGGGAGGTTTTAGTGGCTGTGCCCGTCTGTGAGGGAGTGACAGGGAGGTGCCCCTGTAACCTGAAAATGAGATGATGGGTTGAAACCAAGAGTGACTCACCCAGAAACCCAGTGAGCTGGTGCCTGCGTCCCAGGGAGTGGATGGCCTGGGGAACACCCATGTCTGGTCCTCATGGCTGGGGTGTCCTCTCACCAGCACGGCCGGACATAGCAGCTGTGGCTGAAGAAGATACCCATCAGAGGAGGGTGGCCCTTGGGAGCGGGCTCAGGGGAGACCAGAGGCCCAGAAGTCCACACAGGGCAGTGCCGGTGGGGGGGTGTCACACGCTCCTCCACGGCTCCATGGGCATCAGCAGCGTGCCTCCGGATCCAGGCAAATGCCAGTGTTCCCATCCCTGCCTTGTAAACAATTCACACCACTATTATGTTTATTTAAGATTTATTTAGGGGAAAGCGCTGTGGCGCAGCAGGTTAACGCCCTGGCCTGAAACCGCGGCATCCCATATGGGCACTGGTTCGAGACCCAGCTGCTCCACCTCCGATCCAGCTCTCTGTTGTGGCCTGGGAAAGCAGTAGAAGATGGCCCAATTCTGTGGGCCCCTGCACCTGGGTCTCCCATGCAGGTGAGACCCATCTCCTGGCTTCGGATCGGCACAGCTCCGACCATTGCAGCCAATTGTGGAGTGAACCATTGACGGAAGACACTCACTCTCTCTCTCTCTCTCTCTCTCTCTCCTCTCTCTGTGTAACTCTTACTTTCAAGTAAATAAATAAATCTTAAAAAAAAAAAAAGAGAGAGAGAGAGATTTATGTATTTGAGTGGCAGAATTACAGAGAGAGAGAGGTCTTCCATTCACTGATTCACTCCCCAGATAGCCACAATGGCTGGAGCTATGCCAATCCAAAGCTAGGAGCCAGAAGCTTCCTCTGGGTCTCCCACAAGGGTACAGGGCCCCAAAGTTTTGGGCCATCTTTTACTGCTTTCCCAGGCCACAGCGGAGAGCTGGATCAGAAGTGGACCAGCCAAGACTTGAACTGGTGCCCACATGGGATTCTGGCACTGCAGCCGGCAGCTTTACCCGCTATACCACAGTGCTAGCCCCTATTATTTTTTCTATTATGTTACCGGAGAAATTGCAGGGTTCTTGGCTTCACACAAGAAAGAATTCAGGCATGAGACAGAGTAGCGGGAGGTAAAAGTAGCAAAGTTTATTAAGGAAGGGACATCCGTAAGGGCGGATGGGCACCTCTCTAGACAGGACCTGAGAGAGAGTGCCATCGCTCGGAAGGGGGGGGGGGACAAGGTTACAGGCGGGCGGCTCAGCAGAGAGTCAGAGGGCTGATCGCACAGTCCGGTTGAGGCCTGAGGTTTTTAAGGAGCTGGGTCTTGCTTCCCCACCTCTGCTCCTCTTGGAACAAAGGGCTTTTTGGATGTCAATAGAAAAACTTCTCTCTTGAAGGTCTGAAACAAAAGACTTTATGGATGCAAATGTTATCAGACTGGAGGAAAGGAGCAGGGTGTTTGAGATGCAGATATTGGGATTCGTCAGGCAGAAGGGGTGGGGACCCCTACCTGGCAGGTGATCAGGTGGCAGGGGGCAGGGCAGGGCAGGATGTGAATACCGGGCTGCCCCTGAAACACCATCTGGATGGCCTTGAGATGCAGCATATGCTGGACATAGATGTCTTCTCTTTAGGCCTTTATGTCACACACACATAAGCTCATAACTGACTTCCTAACTAACAATTATACTGCTTTTTGCTAAAGAATTTGAAAATCAACCAAGCAAACCTGAAAAAGAACCCCACTCAAGTGCCTCTATGTTTTGGTGTATGATCTTGGATGTTTTATAGCCTCTACATCTGTGTGCACAAAACAATGCAAATAAATATTGTTGAGCAACTGACTTTACATGTAGATATGTTATATGTTCAAAATTAAAAATTAACAAAAATAGTATAACACCATAGCCACCCAGTTGCAACCACTTTCCCCCAATAATATGTCCAAAACATCTTTTCCTATATATAAATATCCCCATTTTCTTTTTTTTTTTTTTTTGAAAAGTGGAGGGACAGAGACCTTGCATTCACCGGTTCACTGCCCAGATGGTCGCAACAGCTGGGGCTGGGGCTGGGCCAGGCCAAAGCCAGGAGTCTGGAACACTATGCTGCCTCCTACACGGGCAGCGGGGACTTGGGCCATCCTCTGCTGCTTTCCCAGGTTCCTTAGCAGGGAGCTGGATCAGAAGCTGAGCAGCTGGGACTGAACTGGGGCTCCCAAGGGACGTCGGCGTCACAAGTAGAAGTTTAACCCATTGTGTCACGGGGCAGCCACCCCGACTTCATTCTAAATGGATGTTATTCCGCAGCACGTGTGTTTAAATGGTTGGCATTTGTGGGTTTTTTTTTGTTTGTTTGTTTTTTTGTTTTGTTTTTGGTTTTTTTTTTTTTGCTTTTATAGATGTGATTGTGAGGACCAGGCTTGGGCTAGCACTTCCAGTAAGGGAGATGTCCTGTTCTGATGGTCATTTGGTGGCTGAGGAGACAGGCACAGAAAAACCTGAAAATTCCCTGGAGCCACAAGTCACAGCAGGGCTTCTGGGTGGGAGCTGTTTTACAGCGTATTTCCCCATATTTCCCCTTTTGTGTCCAGAGCCTTTGCCCCAGGCGCCTCTGGGTTGTCTGTAACACATTGTTTCTCTCTGACGACCTGTCTGGGCAGTGGTTCACTTCCTTCTCCCAACACCTTAAATATTTTTGAAGATCTTTCCTCTGCTGGTTCACCCGGTAGATGGCTGCAACAGCCAGGGCTGGGCCAGGCTGAAGCCGGGAGTCCAGGACTCTTCCTGGTCTCCTGCATGGATGGGAGGGGCTCAGGCGCTTGAGCCTTTCTCTGCCACCTCCTGGGTGTGCATTAGCAGGAAGCTGGATCGGAAGCAGAGGAGGGACTGTCACGCACACCCCGATACAGGATGCTGGCTGTGGCTGCCACGCAACGCGCACCCCTCCCTCACCTCTTTAACCTCTGTGCGGCCGCCTCCTGGGGTTGCCGGGAGGCTGGGAAGGAGGTAACCTACAACACGGAGTACAATACAGATGCACACTGGACCGAGAGAAATCAGCTGGTTCTGATGGGAGGCAGCAAATGCAGGCCTCCTCCCCTGGGCATTCGGGGCCCGGCAGTTACCCCGCTTAGAACTGGGATATGAAGCTGGTTTGTGACAAGGTCGGTTAATCCTCAAGATCTCCCTGAGAGAGGATGCATTCATGCCAGACCTTCCAGAATGTTCCTAGACATCTCTGAGAATCTGAGGAATCTCGTAACCTGAGGAAGGGCCTGGAACACAGCCCTCCAGTGTGTGAGCTCACCTGTTCCCGGCAGGTGAGGCCGAACATCTGCTTCTTTCTTTGGCACAGCAAGCACGCCTTTTAAGAGGGAGTGGTGGCTTTGCAATAGCTAACAGTTGATTTCTCATGTAAGTGTCCCAATTGGAATAATCCAGCCTGCGACAGGGCTGAATTAGGTGCTGCAGGTGGATCGGGGACCCCTGAAGGGACCAGCTTGTCCGAGACCCGCAGGGGCAGCTGGGGACTGTAGGGAGTCACTGAGGATTAAGGTCGTGACCATTGCGGCAAGACGTGTTGGGCAGCAAAATCCAGAATCGTCCGAAGTTTTCTAACAGTGCACTTAGAGTTTTCAGGGAAAACTTCCAAGAGAGCAAAAAGTCTGCATGGATAGATGGAGCTTGCAAATTATTTTCCCAGAAGTAACATGGGATGCACCAAAATGCCCGCCTCCTCTGACGGCGTCCAGGGTGCGTATTTACGTAGCTTCATTCCCATCCTGGCTTGAACTGATACGTTAACTGGGCTTACGCACCTGAACGTAAGAACAAAACCATGCCCCAAGATATATGGGCCACTGACCAATAATAGGAAGCTGGGATTTGCCAGCTTCCCCAAATATTAAAACTGTACACACCACAGTGGTGACACTTTTGACCATGGAAGGAAAAATTGGTTCAAAGCTTGGAAAGTAATTTGACACTGTAGATCGAGTGCAAAAGTTTCTTTTGACATTTTTTTTTAAAGATATATTTGAAATACAGAATTGCAGAGAGAAAGAAGGAGAGAGAGAGAGAGAGAGAGATCCTCCATCCACTGGTTCACTTCCCAAAATGACTGCAATGGCCAGGGCTGGGCCAAGCAGAACCCAGGAGCCAGGAGCTTCATCCAGGTCTCCCACATGGGTGCAAGGACTGAAGCACTTGGGCCATCTTCTGCTGCTTTCCCCGGCACATTAGCAAGGAGCTGGATCAGAAGTGGAGCAGCCGGGGCTTGAACCTGTGTCCATGTGGGATGCCAGCATTTCAGGCAGCAGCTTAATACTCTGTACCACAATGCTGGCTCTGTTTTTTCCTTTTTTTAATAAATTATTTTCATTTTATCTGAGAGAGAGTGAGACAGAGACAGAAGACGGACCTCCCATCTGCTGGTCCACTCTCTTAAACACCTGCAACAGCCAGGGCCGGGCCAGGTCAAAGCCAGAAGCCAGGAACTCGGGTCTCCCGCGTGGGTGGCGGGGACCCACATACTAGGGCCATCATCTGCCACCTCCCAGGGTGCAGAGAGGCAGAAAGTTGGATTGGAAGCAGAGCTAGGACTTGAGTCCATGTGCTCTGATTTGGGGTGAAGGCGCCCCAAGTAGCACTTTAACTGCCCCACCAAATGCCCGCCAAAAGAACTCAAAATGTTTCTGGCCTTTGATCCATCGCCTTTGGTTCTAGACGTCTGTCGGAGAGAAATCACCAGCAGTGTGAACAAAGATGTGTGTGCGGGGTGCTTATCACCAGGTCATTTATATCAGTACAGTGAAACACAGCGAACACGAGGGCTAGAGGGAGATCACCGGAGCAGCCAGCGGCAAGGACATCCTGAGACATCACGGCCTGCCCGCCTGTGGAGCGCTGTGGAGCTTATAGAAGCTGCTCAGGTGATGTGTTTGACAAATGTTCTGTGATTTGGGAAATAACTGTAATATGCTGAGTGAAATATGAAGTTGCATGTGCATCAGAATTCTATTTTTCTAAAATGTGTGTGTGTGTGTGTGTATATATATATATACACATACATATATACATTCTGTATGTATTTGGACAGAAAAAGATTTATAAAATACCTGGAAGTAATACAGTAAGTTAAAAAGTTTTTTGTCTGTTTGTTTGTTGGAATTCTAGGTGATTTTTTAAAATCACTTCATTTATTTTTGCAGATATTCTGAAGACAACAATATCAAAGCACACAGTATGAGGATTATCTTGAGTTGTTTGGGTTTTTGTAACACAATGAAGTCTTAGTCTTAAGTTTTTTTTTTTTTTTTTAAGATTTATTTTATTTATTTGAAAAGCAGAGTTACAGAGAGGCAGAGGCAGAGAGAGAGGTCTTCCATCTGCTGGTTCACTGCCCAGATGGCTGCAAGTGCCGATCCAAAGCCAAGAGCCAGGTGATTCCTCCAGTCTCCCATGTGGGTGCAGGGGCCCAAGGACTTGGGCCATCTTCCACTGCTTCCCCAGGCCATAGCAGAGAGCTGGATCATTTGCTGGTTCACTCCCCAAATGGCTGCAACAGCCAGATATGGGCCAGCAGAAGCCAGGAGCTTCTTCCAGGTCTCCCACTGGATGCAGGGGCCCAAATACTTGGGCCGTGTTCCTCTGCCTCCCAGACGCACATCAGCAGGGGCAGTTGTATCAGCAGCGGAGCAGCCTGGACTTGAACGGGCTCTCTGATACAGGATGCTGGTATCGCAAGCAGTGGTTTAATCTACTGCACCACAATGCCCACTTCAAGCTGTATTCTTAAAAAATATTTATTTATTTTTACTTATTTTGAAAATAAAGTGCAGAGAGAGAGTGAGAGAGAGATCTTCCGTTGGTTCACTTCCCAAATGCCTGCAACAACTGGGGCCAGGCGTGGCCAAAGCAGGAGCCCACAGCTGGGTCTGGGTGTCCCATGTGGGGACCTGAGCCCTTGAGCCATCATCTTCTGCCTCCCAGGATGTGCGTTAGCCTGGAGCTGGGTCAGGAGCAGAGTAGCTGGGACTCGAACTGTCACTCTGTTAAGAGTGTGTGGCATCCCAAGCCGCAGCTTAACCCCCCGCACCATAACACCCACCCAGAGAAAGCCATGTTTATTGTTTCATTTCCAGCTTTATTAAGGTATAATTGATATACAAAAAGTTGCACATTAGGCCCAGCGCTGTGGTGTAGGGGGTTAAGCTGCTGCCTGCCGTGCTGGCATCTCATGTGGGCGCTGGTTCGTGACCCAGCTGCTCCACTTCCAATCCAGCTCTCTGCTGTGGCCTGGGAAAGCAGTAGAAGATAGCCCAAGTGCTTGGGTCCCTGCACCCATGTGGGAAGACTTGAAAGAAGCTCCTGGCTCCTGGCTTCAGATTGGCACAGCTCGGGCTGTTGTGGTCATGTGGGGGAGTGAACCAGAGGATGGAAGACCTCTCTCTCTCTCTCTCTCTGGCTCTGCCTTTCTATAACTCTGCCTTTCAGATAAATAAATAAATCTTTAAAAAAAAAACAAAAAACTTCACATAATTCAAGGCCAGTGTTGTGGCACACCGAGTTAAGCCATTGCCTCTCCAGCATCCCATATGAGCACTGGTTCAAGTCCTGGCTGCTCCACTTCAATCCAGCTCTCTGTTAATGTGCCTGGGAAAGCAGCAGAAGATGGCCCAAGTGCTGGGCCCCTGCCTCCATGTGGGATCCCCACTCTGGCAGCTGCAGCTATTTTAGGTGTGTACCAATGGATGGAATCTCTTCTCTCTCTCACACTCTCTCTATAACTCTTTCAAATAAATAAATAAATATTTAAAAATTGCACACAATTTGGTGAATTTGAACCTACAAGTGCACACGTTTCAACCTCCACGGTCAAGGTGCCCACAATATCCGTGAACTCCTTTAGTGCTTTGTTTTGTGTGCAAAGAATGGTTGTGTTATTT
This sequence comes from Oryctolagus cuniculus, assembly GCF_051225735.1. Taxonomy (NCBI): domain Eukaryota; kingdom Metazoa; phylum Chordata; class Mammalia; order Lagomorpha; family Leporidae; genus Oryctolagus; species Oryctolagus cuniculus. Next base: position 99,800,107 of record NC_142878.1, on the reverse strand, counting down.
CTACACACTAACGTACATTTAGAGAGCAAGGTCTCCGCTTCTCCCGCATCCCACAGTCCATGGGGAGCAGACCCAGGCCAAGGAGGGGTGGGGGGCTTCCTTCCGGTCTCACCCTCGCTGCAGACGGCGGTTACTTCCTGCCCCTTGGACGGGCTGGGAGCCCTGGAGGAAAGAGGAACCGGCGCTTTGGCTGCTGCTGATTTGGGCGCTGGGTCGAAAAGGCCATCTATTGTGAAAGTGCATTGTGCAAACAGAGAATAGCGCTTTTTGTGAAGGGAGAGAAAGGGAGTGTGGGGTGGGAACGGGGAGGAGGAGGCTGGGCGGGAAGCTCCTGTCCCGTGGATGGGCTGAGGCTCCTCCCCAGCCTACACCTGGGTCTCCGTGTCCCGGCTTGGCGCTGCACTCACACAGGCCTCCGCAAACACTGTCCATCCAAATCGACAAATCAATGGGCAGGTGGCATCAGGGCTCACTCTCAGGCCTTTCCTCTAAGGCACGAGCTAAGCAGCCTGAAAAAGACTTTATTGTGAGGCTGGGGCGATGGGAAGGCAGGAGGGACAATTTACAGTCTCCCCCAGGCAGCAGGTGCAGGTGGGTGGTGTGTCCGCATCAGAGTCAGGAGAGACCTGGCCTCAAGTTCGCATACGGCCGTGATGGAGTTGGCCTCGGTGACCTTGGCCAAACTCGGGCTCTGAATGTGTTCACCGCTGGTGAAATGGGCTAGGACATGGAAGGAGCCGTTAACATCAGTGGTATCCTGGCAAAGGAGCCGTTGATGTCAGTGCTAATCCGGCAGGCAAGCCGCACCTTCTCCGTGGGAGGCCGGCCCAGGTGTATCACTCTCAGGAGGGCTTGGCTGTGATCCCTGCTCTTTCTAGCCTCCCCCCTTTGCCTGATTTGTTTTTCTTAAAAAGGGGCTGGTGCTGTGGTGCAGCAGGTTAATACCCTGGCCTGAAGCGCCGGCATCCCATATGGGCACCGGTTTGAGACCCGGCTGCTCCACTTCCAGTCCAGCTCTCTGCTGTGGCCTGAGAAAGCAGTAGAAGAGGCCCAAGTCCTTGGGCCCCTGCACCCACGTGGGAGACCTGGGAGAAGCTCCTGGCTCCTGGCTTCAGATCTGCGCAGCTCCAGCTGTTGTGCCCAAATGGGAGTGAACCAGCGGATGGAAGACCTCTCTCTCACTCTCTCCCAACCTTTCCTCTCTCTATGTAACTCTGACTTTCAAATAAATAAATAAATCTAAAAAAAAAAAAAGTTGTGTTCGAAAGGCAGAGCCACACACACACACACACACACACACACAGATCTTCTATCTGCTCGTTCACTCCCCAAATGCCCACAACAGCTGGGGCTGGGCCAGGCTGAAGGCAGGAGCCAGACACTCCATCTGCAGGGGCTAAAGTAGCCAGGCCATCCTCCTCTACCTTCCAGGCGCATTGGCAAGAAGCCGGATGGGAAGCAGAGGTGGAATTCAATTCCAGACCCTCCAAGCCAGGTCGTGGGCGTCCCAAGTGGTTGCTCTGCCTTAATGCCCACTTTTTTTTTTTTTAATTGAGCACCCACAGCATGTGTGTCACCTTCAGGGGTCTCCCAGGCAACCCAGGATGATGGCCAGAAAGAAAACAGCTGACTCTGGGAGAGCAGAAAAGGCAACCCAGCTCTTCTCATGGGAAGCCTACTTGTAGGAGGTGATGATTCAACTGCGTCTTGGACGAGTGACTTCCCAGCACAGCAAGGGGGGACACAAGGGGCCGACCTCAGACTGGCATGGCTGAGCCTGTTTCCTGCTTGGAGAATCAGCCCTGCTTACGGAAGCCCGGGAAAAAAATCCCATTCTTTGCCATGGAAATCATTTCCTCTTTGAAACTTATTTCCTGGTCACATTTCCTTCTCTCCCCTGGAGATCTGGACATGGGGTTGAGCCCTTAAAGTTATGCAGAGAGTTTTCCAGAATCTGCAAAAATAATGTTAAGCCCGGGTCCTATTTTCCATCACAAGGAAAATCCCAATAAATGTGAACGCAGAGATGTCATCTGGACCATGTTCCCTGCTTGCAGAATGCTAAAACTAGACGTTGATGCTATGAATCAGCTACTTAAAATTCTCCACCAGGGCTTTCCGATGAAGGAGGGAAATAAAGTGTTAATTTAGGAAGAACCGCACCTATGGAAACTGACAGAACACACGCAAAAATGTCAATTTTGAAAGGAGTTTATTCTTGAACTCAGAAAAAGCCGAACAGAAGAATCATTCCTGAAATCATTTGAAAATTAAAAAAAAAAAAAACAAATAAAGGCGAGGAAGGAAAAAATAAGAGAAAAGCATAAATTAGAATAAATTAGAGAAAAGAAAAACAGTAGAAGGAACACATATGTCTTGATTTGGTTCTTTTCTGTAAAAACGTCTAAACAGCACAACACATAAATATAAGGAAGAAAAAACCCACCAGAAACAAACACAGGATCGGCTGAAATGGTGGAGATGACAACAGAAATAGAGGGCTATTAAAATATAAAAGGATATGGGGTGAAATTGTTGACAAATTTGAAAGCTTCAACGAAATAGATAATTTTCTGGAAAAGATAATAGAGAAGTTTCTACATTTGACAGAACTGGAACTGAAATATCTACACCATCCCCTTCAGTTTCTGCTCAGATGTTTGAGTACAGGCTCGTGGAAAATGGAAATAAAAGAGAAGTTTAAAACATTTGAAATCCGTGCAAAGGAGTCTGGGAAGCCCAAGGGAGGGGTGGGTGTTGTGACACAGCAGGGGGTTAAACGCCTGCTTGGGCACCAGCATCCCATCCGCAGTGTGTGGGATAGCGTGCTGCCTCCACTTCTGACCCGGCTTCCTGCCAATGCCCCTGGGAGACAGCAAGCGCTGGCCCAAGTACTCGGCGTTTCTGCTGCTCGCATTGGAGACCTTGGTGGACTTCCTGCTTCTGGCTTCGGCCTGGTGCAGTCCTGTCTGTTGTGAGCATTTGGGGAGTGAACCAGCAGATAGAAGAGCTCTCTGTGTCTCTCATTCTGCCTTTATGATAAAATCTTAAAAAAAAAAAAAAAGTAGTTCATTGGAAATGTGCATTAAGAAAAAAACTAGGCATGGGTTTCAAAGGGGTTTTTTTTTTTTTTTGCATCAAAATCAGCTTCTTGAAGTTGGGTTGCACCCTGGACACAGGCCTCCCACCCACCTCGTACTACAGCTCCTCTGCCCCCCCCTTTCTTTTCTGCCCTTCTGGGGGTGGGGGGCCTGTGCTTAATTTGTTCGCTTTCCTTTTTCTTGCCAGCTCCCTGAAAAGAGACAACTCCATTTTGAAGCAAACTTTTCTTTTGAAAGGAAATGCTGTATCTCGAGGTAATTGTTGAGAAAACTGCTTTTGCTGGGGGCTGTACCCCTCCCTACTGCACTAATCTAATGAATAAATACATTGAGGAAGAATTTAAGACAGTCCCATGGGTTCCCCAAGCTCTGAGCCCACATAGGTTTTTCTGGGGCTGGGGGACATCTTTTTAAGTTTTGAAGCCGGGGTAACCTCATCTTATATAAATTACCCCAGGACAGAGTGAGACAGGGTGGACTCCCTCAGCCCAGCCCTCCTCACCTGACCTGTTTGCCTCTCCCACTCCATGTCCATCTTCCAGCTCCAAATCAATCAGGAGCAAGGATCCTGCAGACCCTAACCACAAAAGACTACCTGTGGTCTAACCCAGATAGCACCTTCCTGGGGGTAGGGTGTACAAAAAAACAAAAACAAAAACAAAAACAAAAACAAAAACAGTGCCTGCGCAGAACACCAAGAGAGCTGGGTGCAAACCGCAGCTGTGTGCCCAGGGGGATGAGCTGGGACTTCAGGCCTGGTGCAGATGGAAGTGCCTGGCTGAGAGGGAACCACCACTCCTTCCCAACCCCCATAAAATCACCCGTTCTACTCCTGGTGGGGAGCCAGGCAGGGAGCCTCTTCCCGCCGTGCTGCCCCCCTGAGTTCCAGCAGGAGCCCTGATAAACTGTGGGTTGCACGTTGGCCTCTTGTCGATTTCCATTCGCAGTTGATCTGCAGGATCTGGGACCCTTGTGGCATAGCAGGTTAAGCTGCTGCCTGTGACACTGGATCTCATCTGAACGATGATTCCAGTCCCGGCTGCTCCACTCCAGATCCAGCTCCCTGCTAACGCGCCTGGGAAAGCAGCAGAAGATGGCCCAAGTCTTTGGGTCCCTGCCAGCCACATGGGAGATCCAGAAGGGAGTTCCAGGTTCTGGGCCTTGTCCTGGCCCAGCCCTGGCCCTGGAATCCCATATGGGTGCTGGTTGTAGTCCCAGTTGCTCCACTTCCGATCCAGCTCTCGGCTATGGCCTGGGAAAGTGGCAGATGGCCCAAGTGCTTGGGCCCCTGCACCTGTGTGGGAGACATGGAGGAAGCTCTTGGCTCCTGGCTTTGGACTGGTGAAGCTCCGGCCATCTTGGCCAATGGGGGAGTGGACCAATGGATGGAAGACCTCTCTCTGTCTCTCCTTTTCTCTCTCTGTAACTCTGACTTTCAAATAAATAAATAAATCTTGGGAAAAAAAAAAGAAGACCTGAAGATGGAGAAGCATATTCTGTACCAGATACAAAAGCTACAAAATGGGAGCCAGCGCTGTAGAGTAGCTGTAGAGTAGCCTCCTGCAGTGCCAGCATCCCATATAGGCGCCGGTTCAAGCCCCGGCTGCTCCACTTCCAATCCAGCTCTCTGCTGTGGCCTGAGAAAGCAGTAGAAGGTGGCCCAAGTTCATAGGCCCCTGCACCTGCGTGGGAGACCCAGAAGAAGCTCCTGGCTCCTGGCTTCGTATCGGTGCAGCTCTGGCCATTGTGGTCACTTGGGGAGTGAACCAGCGAATGGAAGACCTCTCTCTCTCTGCCTCTCCTCTCTGTGTAACTCTAACTTTCAAGTAAATAAATAAACCTTTTAAAAAAACCCCAAAAACTACATAATGGAAAGAGCAAATAATTTACAGGCTTACTATAAATCTATGTGACTTTATGTCAAGCTTTTGCAAAATGGTTTAAAATTCACTTAGAATAAACAGGCAGAATTTCAAAGAGAATTTTGTGAAATAGAAGGTGGAGGGAACGGACCTTCTAGATCTGAAGCATAAAGCTGTAGTAGTTAAGAATGTGCGGTATTAGGGCAACAAAGCATAGTTTTGTTTTGTTTAAGGGTTTATTTATTTACTGCTGGTTCACACCCCAAATGTGTGAAACACCCAAGGCTGAGCCCGACTGAAGCCAATAGTCAGGAACTTCATTCTGGTTTCCATCTGGGTGGCTGGGCCGGAGCACATGGGCCGTCTTGTGTTGCCTTCCCTGGAGCATTGACAGGAAGCTGGATTGGACATGGAATCGCGGGACTGGAACAGGAGGGCTCCAATAGTGGGATGCTGGCATTGCAAGTAGTGGCTTAACGCGCTGGGCCACAGTGCTAGCCCCAGGCGTCATCGCTTCAATAGATTAAAATCAGTAGTTCAGAATGACTCATTGACACAGCTCCCAGCGGAACAGGTGATGGAGGGAGCTTGACAGGAGAAGGAAGTGTGATTTTAACATCAGTTTGGCCTCACCACCTGGAAATTTAGAGGGAAAAAAAATTGTACTCACCCCTCATATAATACAGCAAATAAATTCTATCTGGACTAAATCACTTTCTAACCCAGCTCCCTGCTAATGGCCTGGGAAAGCAGCAGGAGATGGCCTGAGTACTTGAGACCCTGCCACCCACCTGGGAGACACAGGAGAAGCTCCTGGCTCCTGGTTTCATCCTGGCCTAGCTCTGGCCATTGCAGCCATCTGGGGGAGTGAACCAGTGGATGGAAGATCTCTCTGTCTCTGCCTCTGTAACTCTGTCTTTCAAATAAATAAATCTTTAAAAAAGAGAGAGAGAGAAAGAGAGAAAGATAGAGAATCAATGGATGAAGTTAAAGGAAGAAAAAACATTTCTGCTTCCATAAATAAGCCAAGCTTTACTATGATAAGAAAACAAAAATAATCTCCTAGGTATAGCATTAAAATGAAGAGAGGACGGTCCAATACTGTGGCGTAGTGGGTGAAGCTGCCGCCTGCAGTGCTGGCATCCCATATGGTCGCCGGTTCTAGTCCTGGCCGCTCCACCTCTGATCCAGCTCTCTGCTATGGCCTGGGAAAACAGTGGAAAATGGTCCAAGTCCTTGGGCCCTGCAACCGCATGGAAGACTGGGAAGAAGCACCTGGCTCCTGGCTTTGGATCAGCACAGCTCCAGCCGTTGTGGCCATCTGGGGAGTGAATCAAGGGAAGGAAGACCTCTCTCTCTGTCACTGTCTGTGACTCTACCTCTTAAATAAATAAATAAAATCTTTTTTTTTTTTTTTTTTGACAGGCAGAGTTAGACAATGAGAGAGAGACAGAGAGAAAGGTCTTGCTTCCGTTGGTTCACCCCCAAAATGACTGCCACGGCTGGCGCACTGCGCCGATCCGAACCAGGAGCCAGGTGCTTCTCCTGGTCTCCCACGTGGGTGCAGGGCCAAAGCACTTGGGCCATCCTCCACTGCCTTCCCGGGCCACAGCAGAGAGCTGGCCTGGAAGAGGGGCAACCGGGACAGAATCCGGCGCCCCGACCGGGACTAGAACCTGGTGTGCCGGCGCCGCTAGGCGGAGGATTAGCCTAGTGAGCCGCGGCGCCGGCCCACACCGGGTTCTAGTCCCGGTTGGGGCACTGGATTCTGTCCCGGTTGCCCCTCTTCCAGGCCAGCTCTCTGCTGTGGCCCGGGAGTGCAGTGGAAGATGGCCCAAATACTTGGGCCCTGCACCCCATGGGAGACCAGGATAAGTACCTGGCTCCTGCCATCAGATCAGCGCTGTGCGCTGGCGGCAGCGGCCATTGGAGGGTGAACCAACGGCAAAGGAAGACCTTTCTCTCTGTCTCTCTCTCTCACTGTCCACTCTGCCTGTCAAAAAAAAAAAAAAAAAAAAAGTGCACGAATCTTTTTGTAACAATTATCTATTCATGTATTACTTGGGCAATTTGTTCTTTTTTTTTTCCTCCAGATTCATTTATTTATTTGAAAGGCAGAGGTACAGAGAGGCAGAGGCAGAGAGAAAGAGACAAGTCTTCCATCCACTGGTTCACTCCCCAGATGGCTGATCCAAAGCCAGGAGCCAGGAGCTTCTTCCAGCTCTCCCACATGTGTGCAGGGGCCCAAGGACTTGGGCCATTTTCCACTGCTTTCCCAGCCCACAGCAGAGAGCTGGATCAGAAGTGGAGCAGCTGGGACTAGAACCGGTGCCCAAATGGGATGCCGGCACTGCAAGCAGTGACTTTACCCGCTATGCCACAGCGCCGGCCCCCAAGTGGCATTTTAACTGCTGTGTCAAATGCCTGCCTCACACTGGTATAATTTGAAAAGAAAAAGTGATGACAACAAAACCGCAAAGGCAGACCGCTTTAATTATTTCAGAAGTCATTTGTTTTATTATATAAGCAGCTGTATACGTGGTTTTTAAACTGCAATGGTCCAAAGAACCATGAATCAGGTTACTTAAGAGAAAATACGGGGACCAGGAACCAAACTCCAAGAAGGTGCTCACACACGCAGCCATCGGCACAGCTCCCAGGGGCGCTGTGTGAAGAGTAAGGGCCGTTGCTTTAACTTCTTCTCCTGTCCCCCTTCCTTTCTGGGCCCAAACTTGGAAATGGGGAACTTAGGGGAACCCTCGGCAGCGGGTAGGGGCAGGGGCTGATGGTCCTGCGCCGCCTACTTGGCTTCCCAGCCCTTTCTGCAGGGAGGCCACCACCTACCATACGGGATCCCATACGAGTGCCAGTTCCAGTCCCGGCTGCTCCACTTCTGATCCAGCTCCCTGCTAATGCACCTGGGAAAGCAGCAGAACATGACCCAAGTGCTTGGCCCCTGCACCCACATGGGAGACCTGCAGGAGGCTCCTGGCTCTGGCCTGGCCCAGCTCTGGCTGTTGCAGCCATTTGGGGAGTGAACCAGTGGAAGGAAGATTCTTGAGCTCTCTCTACCTCTGCCTCTGTAACTCTGCCTTTCAAGTGAATAAATAAATCTTAAAAAAAAAAAAAAAAAAAAAAACAGTTGGGCAGCTACCATGTGCCAGCTGTGCCCCCCCGCTCTGCCTGCTACATGGCAGTTGGGGTCTGCACATGTTTCAGTTAACGAGAGACCGTCACCCTCGCTGCATTGACCGCAGTAGTCCCAGAAGATTCTACAAGGGTGCTTCCGGAAGTTCCTGGAAAGATGGAATTAAAAGATAAGGTGGTTTTGGTGCAAAAAAAAAAAAAAGTTGAAATCCATGCACAGATTATTTTTTCCCAAACTATGGATTTCCCAGTTCTTTGAAAACCCTCGCATGCATAGATTTCAAAAATATTGGCCTGCCTGGTGGCGTAGCGGTAAAGCTACATATGGGCGCTAGGTCAAGACCCGGCTGTTCCACTTCCAATCCAGCTCTCTGCTATGGCCTGGGAAAGCAGTAGAAGATGGCTCAAGTCCTTGGGCCCCTGCACCTGCGTGGGAGACCTGGAAGAAGCTCCCGGCTCCTGGCTTCTGATCAGTACAGCTCTGACCATTGCGGCCAATTGGGCAGTGAACCAGTGATGGAAGATGTCTCTCTCTCTCTCTCTCTCTCTCTCTCTCTCTCTCTGCCTCTCCTTCTCTCTGTGTAACTCTGACTTTCAAGTAAAATAAAAAAAAATCTTTAAATAAATTAATATATGTATATATGTATATTTGCACCAGAATTGGTTTATCGTTTGATTCCATGTACTTTTGGAAGCGCAGTGACATCAGAGCTGTCATGGTGTGTGTCAGGTCACCCTGTGACACTGGTACACTGACAATGTTCCCCACCCCCGTCCCCAGGGACACTTTTCTCACGATACCTCATCTCCTAGGCTCCCTGTGAGGAGTAGGGACACCCCCGCCACGGAGTTACGAGCTCATTCACTTTTGCCAGGACTTGGGAAAAGTGCTGTGTTTTGCAGAGAGGCAAACAGCCACAGAGCGAGGCTAAGAACCAGTCCCCAGGCCCACCCAGGTCTGCTGACCCCGATCTTCTTCTAGGAGACTGGGGACTGTGCCTGTTACTCCCACCTCTTCCCAAGTCACTCAGCCTGGCTGCTTGCTCACTGCCCGCCAGCCTCGCGGCTCCCAAATGCACCCCAGCCTGCACCTCTGGTTTTCGCTAGGCTGTCCCCCTCTCCAGGAAGCCCTCCTGAGCCCCTGAGCAGGTTACGTCTCTGGGAAGTCCCAGCCATGGTGTCCCACTTTGTGCACCTAGAATTGTTTACAAGACTGAGTTTCTCGCCTCCTTGGCTCACGGGCACGAGGGGCCGCTGGGGCCACGTGGCAGGGATGTGTTCAAGCACGGCCAGCGGCCAGTTCATCTTGCTCAAGCCGCAAGGCGAGTGCCTGCCACTTAGTAAGTGCTCAGGAAACCCTGGACAGGAAAGCGAGTGAAACAATCACTTGAATGGGGCTCCTGGGACAGGCGGCTTTTCTTGTTGCAAACCGGAAGGAAGGAGGAAGGAAAGGCAGCCGCCCACCCCGCCTTGGCAGGGATGTTTGCTGAGTCCGTCCAAGACGGCAGGTGGTCGGGAACTTGCTCCAGACACTCCTCCGGCAAAGGTTAATTTGTAAGTTAGGCGCGGTAACTACTAATAAAACAGGACCGGTGCAATATCCTGCCATGCCTGCTATTTTAAACTCAAGAGTGGTTTGATTCTGGAATTTTCCATGGAAGATTTTCAGCGCACAGGAGAGGAAGCCGTAGGTAAGTGTGGATGACTACGAAGGAAAATGCGGAGACATCCTTTGATTAGAGCACGTGTGTGGCACAATTGTCCAAGAATGGAATGGCGTGGAGGGTTTCTTAAACGGATTTGGCCCAAACCTGGGGGCGCTAAGGAACGTATTGGAAGCACTGCTCGGAGCGGGCGCTGTGGCACAACTTGTGATGCTGCTGCTTGGGTTGTTCTGGGTTCGAGTCCTGGCTGCTCCGTTTCCCATTCAGCTTCCTGCTGGTGCATCCTGGGAGGCAGCAGCAGGTGACTCAAGCATTTGGGCCCCTGCCACCCATGTGGGAGCGCTGGAGGGAGCTCCAGGCTCCTGGCTTTGACTTGGACCAGCTCCGGCTGTTGTAGTCATTTGGTGAGTGAACCAGTGGATGGATGATCTCTCTCTTTCTCTCCTTTTCAGATAAATAAAAATAAACGAGCATTTTACTGCTACAGGCACTGGGCCACCCCAGGAAGCTTGGAGCAGGTGCACATGATGGACTCAGATAAGAGACAGCAGTGGCCCCGCGTGGGGCAGGGAGACGGAGGCGGGTCCCCCACAGCCCGCCTGCTTCAGGGCCCTGGAAGGCACACACGCATGCGTCTGAGCATTGTGGGAAGCCCAGCCGACAACATGGGGTAGGGCCCTGGGCCGAGACACAGCTGGGTGCTGTCCCCATCCGCCTGCGTGGTGTAGGAGAGGAACCGCTGAGCATCGGTGAGACGCAGACTGGCACACGTGTCGAGGTGGCGATCAACAAGGGCCCCGGTGGTCCTCGTGCACCTGCCACAGAATAACGCAAGAGGAGTGTGCTCCCGGGGGGCACCTCCAGCAGGAACCAGGCGGACCCCAACTCGGGCAGGGAGGGTCCACGTGGGAGAGAGCCGGGGAGCTGCTCAGAGTCCCTCGGATCCCCACCGGGGCCTCCATCTGCTGCTTGGTTCCCATTAATTAAACTCGCGTCTCCTCAAGCGTCAGCACTCGCAGCAAACGAAGATGAGGCTTCAGATCCCAAATCTTTCTGATTTATCATCCACGGCTGTAAGTTCTGCTTTCCGTGTTCCCTTGTGGCTGCCCAGCATGTCCACCCCCCTACTACCGGTTACATTAAACAAAAATGCTTAGGACTAGCCTGGGAACCTTGCGATGCAAGATTGCCCCTCCTTTCTCCCCACGCAGGTAAAAATGGGCTCTGAGTGCTGAGCTGACTTACAAACGAACTTCTGGAGCATCTTGAGCCCGTCTGCTAGTGAGACATTTCTGTGTGACCCCAACTCGTGGATCTGTCTCTAGTGGATCTGTTCCCTGCAGTGGGATTGCTGTCCCTTCCTTCCTTGTTCCTCCCCTGACCTCCGATTTTCTCTCTCTCTCTCTGACACATCCTCCATCCACTCCTCCATCCATTCTGCTTCTTATAATGCAGCTGGTTTCTAAGACGCTGTTATATACTTGTTTATAATAATGTTGGTTTCCTACCCTCCCTCCTCCAAGTCTACACGTTGGGTAGTGCTGTGCCTGAGCCAATCAACAGCATCAGCATTGGGCCAGCCCAGGCCAGCTAGAGCCAGTGAAACTCGGGGAGAACTTTCACTTCTTAGACCTCAGTTTGTCCCCCGTGCCTGCGAGAGCCAGGGCTGGGGCTGGGGCCATCGTCTTGCAACAACAGGTGAGGAAAGGGACAGGGGGCGCACAGCTCAGAAGCCGGGACTTGGAGTCAGCCTTTGGTCCCTTGATCCAGCTGCACCTGATGACCAGCCTACCCCTGGATTTTGTGCTCTATCAGCTGATCAGTCTACTTTCTGCTCTAACGGGTTGGATTGGGTTTTCTGTCGCTTACAATCCAAAGAGCCCTCGCTGGCTCGCTTTCTCCTTGTCTCCACACCCGTCTTGCTGAGAGAAAAGGAATTGTTTTTAAACAGTGTGAGCTCCTGTCTCCTCTGAAACTCCAAATAGACGTGGCCCATATGTTCCCAGGGCTCCAGCACACGCGCTAGCTGTCAGCTGGCTCCCAGCCTGAGACCAGAGCGTTCCTCCCGCGGGGATAGGGAGCTGGCCCGAGTCAGCGCCAAGCCGGCAGCAAACGCAGCGGTCCTGGGCGTCCCGGTGGCCACACTGGCCAGCCCAGCGTCTCCTGGCCCATTTCCAAGGCAGAGATGTCCACATCATGTTTAGAACGGGAAACCTGGCAGGCCAGGGCAGAAGGGCTAAAGGCAAGGGCTTGCTTATCAGTTGGAGCTGGGCGCAAATCCTCATCTTGGCACCCACAAGCTGTCCCCACTTTTCTCAGCGGGATTCACCTCCCGAAGCGTGAATTTGCGGGGCCGGAATGACAGGACGAGGCAGTGACAGGACCTGGAGCGAGCCCTCAACTTACGAGACCAGCAACGCTATGGGCAGCACTCCTGCCGCTAGCCTCGAGTATTCACGCCTGGCCTCGCTCACAGGCATGCTCCAGTGCCCTGTTGGCTGGAAGGTTCTGGAACCGAGAGGGCCAGAGCCAGCCACAGTTTGGCAACCTCTCAGTGGGAACCACGGGGTGCAGTGCCCGGGCTTAGCTGCAGGTGCAGCTTAGGAACTGTGCGACTTGAAACCGTGAGCAGCCACGCCAAGCCTTTATTGTCTCACCTCTAAACTGGGCACATGGAAACCTTGGACATGTGTGGGTGCACACAGCGTGCGCCTGTGAGCTCACTGTGAAAATCCCAGTCTGTGGTGTGTGTGGGGGCCGCAGCACAATGTTTTCCTGAGACGAGGAATGCAGAGGGAAGAGGAAGAGGAAGATAAAAGAGGAAGGATGATGATAAAACAGCATGTGCCACTGAGGTGCACGCTGGGTCGGGGGGAGGGGTGACGCTGTCTCAAGGGCTTTTTTTTTTTTAAAGAAGATTTATTCTATTTATGTTGAAGGGCAGAGTGAAGGTGAGAGAGAGAGAGAGAGAGAGAGAGAGAGAGAGAGAGAGATGTTCCATCCTCTGGTTCACCCCAAATGTCCGCAACAGCCAGGGCTGGGCCAGGCTGAAGCCAGGAGCCAGGAGCTTCTTCTGGGTCTCCCATGCAGGTGCAGGGGCCCAAGCACTTGGTCCATCTTCTGTTGCTTTCCCAGGCACATTAGCAGGGAGCTGGATGGGAAGTGGAGCAGCCAGGACTCAAACTGGTGCTCATGTGGGGTGCCGGTGTTGCAGGTGGGAGCTTTTTCCACTGCCTGCCCCTCGAGATCTTACCCACAGGCTGTTTGCTGCCCTCTGGGGACTGCTGGGGAGACCACGGCAGAGCCCTTGCGCTGCTGTCTGAGCAGCCGAGGTCGCCAGCTTTCCTGGGTCCCCCAGGAACTCACTTCCTTTAGGTTCTGGAGGAGCCGCGGGACCTTGGACTGCTCGCCGCTTCTCTGAGCCTGGAGTTGCCAACCGCCCTGCAGCGCGGAGAGGGAGGCCACAGCATCGGGGAGACAGCAGCACGGGCTGGGCTGGGCTCCCTGATCCAGGGGGTTCTCTGGGTGAGACTGCTAGAGGAACAGAGGCCGGGGTGGGGGTGGGGGGGTGGAGAGCAGGCGGCCAGCCTCAGGGGCACCAGACCCGCACCCGGATCCCGGCCTCCAGCTGTCAGGTCCGGGGCGGCATCGCTCTGTTCCCGGAGTGTCACACGGCTGCGACGGCTTAGAAGAGATGTCGGCCGGAAGGTCCCAGTGGGCAGGGCTGCCTGGACTTGAAAACCTCGCACCTCCTTGTTCCTGGCAGGAGCCGTGGGCCCTACTGGGAGCGATCCTGTGACCAGCCGCCTCGCCTCGCCGCCTTTGTTTTTGGAACACGGACCCCCTGCCCTGCGAAGGCCACCTGTGGCCAGCTTCCGGGTCTGGTTTCTCGAAGTCTCCATTCTTTGGAAGCCGCTTCCGGCATAGAAGCCAGTCCTCTAGGGTGGGTGGAGTCTCAGGGGCCAGGGCGCTGTCCTGCCTGGAACCGCAGGTTGCTATACAGCCAGCTGTAATGAATATATCGTCGCTGACATCCTATCAGCCTGCTAAAAAATGCAAGCCGTCCTGGCGGGGAGCCCAGCACCTGCAGCCGGGGCAGACCGGGGGCCTCCAGCAGAGGGCGCTCGCGGCGGCTGGAGGTGTCCCCCGCGCCAGCCTACACCCCCAGTGCTGGGGGGAAGCGGGGGTGGGGGGAAGCAGGGATAGGGGTGGGGGTGGGGGGGAGGGCAGCCCTGCTCCCCGCGGTGCTGTGCAGCCAGAGCAGAGCAGGTACCCGGAGACCTGCTGCCGAGACTCGGGAGTGTTGGGTGGGTCGGTGGCTGTGGAGGCGGGGGGAGGGGCACCTGCTTGCTCCCCGTTCATCAGTGATCAGTGACGGGTCTACCCAGATGCAGAGCCCTTGGTTTAGGCCGGCTTCCCTGCACAGCTGCTCGGTCCACCTCCTGAAGGCACCACGGGCATGCGACTCTCCACCGGACCTGCTGCGGTGAGGGCTAACCACAGAGCAGGTGCACCCGGCAGGCGCTTCTGAAACAGGTTCACCAGGTCTCCCCCCGCTGAAATCCTCTGTCCCTTGCCGCGGCCTCCAGGGAGCCATCCAGGATCGCTGCGGATCACTGCTTTCCAAACCTGAAGCACCTCTGACTCCTCTGAGGCTTTTTCTTTCTTTCTTTTGTCTTTTACGTTGTTTCCCTGCATGATTAAATGTGTGATAAAAAACAATACCATAAAATGTATCATCTTAAACATTTTTTGACAGGCAGAGTTAGACAGTGAGAGACAAAGAGAAAGGTCTTCCTTCCGTTGGTTCACCCCCAAAATGATCGATACGGCCGGCTGCTGTGCCAATCCGAAGCCAGGAGCCAGGTGCTTCTCCTGGTCTCCCATGGGGTGCAGGGCCCAAGCACTTGGGCCATCCTCCACTGCACTCCCTGGCCACAGCAGAGAGCTGGCCTGGAAGAAGAGCAATCGGGACAGAATCCAGCGCCCCAACCAGGACTAGAACCCAGGGTACCGGCACCGCAGGCGGAGGATTTGCCTAGTGAGCCACGGCGCCGGCCTCATCTTAATCATTTTTAAAATATTAATTTATTTATTGAAAGTCAGAGTTACACATGGAGAGACACAGAGTGAGGTCTCCTATCTGCTGGTTCACTACCCAATTGGCCACAACGGCCGGAGCTGCGCTGATCCAAAGCCAGGAGCCAGGACTTCCTCAGGGTCTTCCTCATGGGTGCAGGGGCCCAAGGACTTGGGCCATCCTCCACTGCTTTCCCAGGCCACAGCAGAGAGCCAGATGGGAAGTGGAGCAGCCGAGTCTTGAACCGGCTCCCATATAGGAGGCAGGCACTGCAAGTGGAGGCCTCACCCACTACGCCACAGTGCTGGCCCCCTTAAACATACTTTAAAAAGTTTATTTATTTGGTCTGCGCCACGGCTCACTAGGCTAATCCTCCGCCTTGCAGCGCCGGCACACCGGGTTCTAGTCCCAGTCGGGGCGCCGGATTCTGTCCCAGTTGCCCCTCTTCCAGCTCTCTGCTGTGGCCAGGGAGTGCAGTGGAGGATGGCCCAGGTGCTTGGGCCCTGCACCCCATGGGAGACCAGGAGAAGCACCTGGCTCCTGTCATCAGATCAGCGCAGTGCGCCGGCCGCAGCGTGCCAGCTGCGGCGGCCATTGGAGGGTGACCCAACGGCAAAGGAAGACCTTTCTCTCTGTCTCTCTCACTGTCCACTCTGCCTGTCAAAAAAAAAAAAGTTTATTTATTTATTTGAAAGAGAGAGAGAGACTCCATTCAGGGCTCCCAGGGTAGGTGGAAGGGACTCAAACAGCCAAGCTATCATTCGCTGCCTCCTAGGCGCATTAGCAGGGAGTTGAATTGGAAGTGGAGCAGCCAGGACCACACGGGCACTCTGATATGGGCTGCGAGCATTGCAGATGGTGGTTGAGCTGGCTGCATCGCAATGCCAGCCCAATAGTCCTTATGCTAATGGGGGTCAGGTGATTTGTGATTTGCATTTGCATTTTCCAGCAATTAGTAACTTCTCCAAGGATTTTTATGTTTCTCCATCATCTGTGAAGAATTGTGTGTTCAAGCCCTTTGTCAATGTTTATTTATTTTCATTTATTTGAAAGAGAGAGGAGAGAGAGACAGAAAAAATAAAAACTTTCATTGTTGGTTCACTCCCCCAGTGCCTGCCACGTTGAGCGCTGGGTGACACTGGAGGCAGGAGCCTGGAACAGAGCTAAGAACTCATTACCAAATCCAGTGTCATAAAACCAAATCCAGTGTCGTAAAGCCTTTCCCCTTCTCCTCCTCCTCCTTCTAAAGATTTTTATTTCTTATTTATTTGAAAGTCAGGGCTACACAGGGAGAGTAGAGAGAGAGAGAGAGAGAGAGTGAGAGAGAGAGAGAGGGAGGTCTTCCATCCGCTGGTTCACTCCCCAATTGGCCGCAACGGCTGGAGCTGCGCCGATCTGAAGCCAGGAGCCAGGAGCCTTCTCCAGGTCTCCCACGCGGGTGCAGGGACCCAAGGACCTGGGCCATCCTCCACTGCTTTCCCAGGCCATAGCAGAGAGCTGGGTCGGAGGTGGAGCATCCGGGACTTGAATGGGGCTTCCCACAGGGGACGTGGGCATTGCAGACAGTGGCTTCACCTGCTGTGCCACCACGCTGCCCCCCTCATGTTCTTCTAAGGGTTTCGTAGCTTGAGGCCTTACATTTGGGTCTTGGATTAATTTTTGTCTCTGATGTCAGAGTCCAGCTTCATTCTTTCGCTCGTGCGCATCCGGGTCCTCACCCTCATTTACTGCAGAAGAGAGTGCCCTTTGCCCACCCAGTGGCCTCGGCACCCTGGTGGAGACCACCTGAGCACACTTGCAGCTTCTCTGCTGCTCCGTTGGCCCGGCCGGTTCCGCGCGGTTTTGTCCCTGTGTCTTTCCGGTTAGTTTTGCAATCGGGGGTGTGAGTGCCCCAACTATGTTCTTTTTCAAGGTCTTTTTGGCTATCTGGGGGCCCTTGAAGGTTTTCTTATTTCTGTAAAAAAAATCGCGTTTGAATTTTTGATAGGGATTCCACTGAATCTGTACGTGACTCTGAGTAAGACTGACTTTTTTTTTTTAAAGATTTATTTATTTACTTGAAAGAATTACACAGGGAGAGAAGGAGAGAGAGAGAGAGAGAGAGAGAGAGAGAGAGAGAGAGAGAGGTCTTCCATCCGCTGGTTCATTCCCCAGATGGCTGCAATGGCTGGAGCTGTGCCCATCTGAAGCCAGGAGCCAGGAGCTTCTTCTGGGTCTCCCATGCGTGTGCAGGGGCCCAAGGACTTGGGCCATCTTCTACTATTTTCCCAGGCTATAGCAGAGAGCTGGATCGAAAGTGGAGCAGCTGGGACTCGAACCAGTGCCTATATGGGATGCCGGCACTGCAGGCGGCGGCTTTACCCGCTGAGCCACAGCTCCGGCCCCAAGACTGACATCTTAGCAGCATTGGGTCCTCCAATCCTTGGATGTGAGCTGTCTACTCATTTGTACCATCTTTAATTTCTTTCAGCAACATTTTGTAGTCTTTAGTTTATAAGTTTTTCACCTCTGTAGTTCAGTTTATTCTTGTGTATTTCTTGATGCTATTACCAATGGAATTGTCTTTTTAACTACGTTTTTTGACTGTCAGTATGTAGAAACACAACTAATTTAGTGTGTTGATTTTGTGTCTTGCAACGTTGCTGAATCTATTAGTTCTAAAAGCTTACTTTGTGGAATTCGTCATAGTTTCTGCATATAAGATCATGTCATCAGTAAGCAAGGATAATTGTATTTCTTTATTTTTAAAGATTCATTTTATGTATTGGAAAAGCAGAGTTACAGAGAGAGAGGGAGAGACAGAAACTCTCCCATCCACTGGTTCACTCCCAATTGGCTGCTAATGGCCAGGACAGAGCCAGGAGCCTGGAGCTTCTTCCGGGTCCCCTAGGTGGGTGCAGTTGGGCCATTGTCCACTGCCTTCCCAGGCCATTAGCAGGGAGCGGGATCAGAAGTGGAACAGGGGCCGGCGCTGTGGCGTTGCAGGTAAAGCCTCCGCCTGCCGTGCTGGCATCCCTTATGGGCACCGGTTCGAGTCCCTCACATGGGAAACACAAATGGAGTTCTTGGTGCCTAGCTTTGGTGGCCCAGCCTCTGCTGTCGTGGGCGTCTGGGAGTAAATAAGCAGATGGGAGCTTACCCTCTGCGTTTGTCTGTCTCTGTCTCTCTGCCTTTCAAATAGAGAAAAATTTAAAAGGCTGCAGAAGTTAGACACCTGCCTTCACCTCCATCTTTAAGAAAAGGAGAGGAAAAGCTTGGTTTTCGCCCTTGAGTGTGATGTTAGCTAGGGCTTGTCGTAGCTGGCCTTTATCTTGTTGAGGTGGCTTCCTTCTACTCCTGATTGTTGAGTGTTTCTATCATGAAAAAAATGCTGTTTTTGTCAAATGTTTTTTCTGCATCAATGTAGATGCAGTGTGTTTTTTTTTAATATTTATTTATTTATTTATTTGAAAGTCAGGGTAACAGAGAGGGAGGGAGAGAATCGGGGGTGGGGGAGAGAGAGAGAGAGAGAGAGAGAGAGAGAGAGAATGTCTTCCATCCACTGGTTTACAAATGGTCATGAGGACTGGGGCTGGGCCCAGCCGAGTCAAGGAACCAAGAACTGCATCTGGGTCTCCCCTGCGGGTGGTGGTGACCCAAGTTCTTGGGCCATCTTCCACTGCTTTTCCAGGCACGGATTGGAAGTGGAGCAGCCGGGACTCTCACCCCTCCCTCTCAGGGACGGCTTAGCTGCTCGACAGCAATGCTGGCCCCACCATGTGCCTTTTGTCCTTTGTTCTGCTAATGTGGTATAGGACACCGGCTTCGTATGCTGAACCATCCTTGCATTGCAGGACTAAATCCCACCTGGTCATGCTGTATAATCCGTTCAGTGACTAGTGAGTTCGGTTTGTAGCATTTTGTTGAAGGTGTTGGCATCAATATTCCTCACGGATACTGGACTTCAGCTGTCTTTTCTTTAAGTCTTTGGGTTTGTTGTTAGGGTAATGCCGGGCTCATAAACTGAGTTTGGGAGAGTACGTACTCTCCCCTTCAGTTTTCTGGAAGTGGTTGAGGGGAGAAGGTATTAATTCGTTCACTGTTTGATAGACTTCAGTGTAGACAGCTGGCCCTGCACTCTCCTTCGTTGGAAAGGTTTTGGTTACTGGTCCAATCTTCTTCCTGGTTAGCGCTCTGCTAAGATTTTCTGTTTCTTTTTTTTTTTTTTTTTTTTTTTGACAGGCAGAGTGGACAGTGAGAGAGAGACAGAGAGAAAGGTCTTCCTTTGCCGTTGGTTCACCCTCCAATGGCCGCCGCTGCAGCTGGCGCACCGCGCTGATCCGATGGCAGGAGCCAGGAGCCAGGTGCTTTTCCTGGTCTCCCATGGGGTGCAGGGCCCAAGCACCTGGGCCATCCTCCACTGCACTCCCTGGCCATAGCAGAGAGCTGGCCTGGAAGAGGGGCAACCGGGACAGAATCCGGCGCCCCAACCGGGACTAGAACCCGGTGTGCCGGCACCGCAAGGTGGAGGATTAGCCTATTGAGCCACGGCGCCGGCTAGATTTTCTGTTTCTTTACGATATAGTCTTGGTAGGTTGTAGGTTTCTAAGAATGTATCCATTTCTTCTGTGTTATCGCATTTGTTGGCAAACAATTCTCATAATTTCTTTCATTTCTGTAGTATTTGTTGTAACGTCTCTATGTAAAAATAAATTTTATTGTGTTCAGTTGAGGTTCGCCGTGTGAAGTTATGGAATATATATGGATGGTAAACTTGTTCCTACAATGAAGGCTCTACCTATTGTCCCACACAATTACTGTTGTGACAAGAGCAGTTAGTCTGCTTATTTAACACAAATCCTGCCTGCGATGCATTTTTATTAACTTTAGTCGGCAACTTGTGTTTCGTGCCTGCTGTTCTGCGTCCTTTGGTCCACATCCCCCCATTCCCTCTCTCCTTCCACCTTCATCCATTGCCAGCATGGTTTGATTCTCTATCTCTGCATATTTGACTTATTTTATTTAAAAAAAATTTCTATAAATGGGACAGATGATCATGTAACATGTTTCTTTTGGCATAATATCTTATTTTGGCTCATTTCTTTTGGCATTACACCCTCCAGGCCCATCCACGTTGTAGTAAATGGCAGAATCACCTTTTTCGGGGCTGAGTAATATTCCATCGCAGATCCATATCACATCTTCCCTATTCGTTCTTCTGTCTGTGGATGCTCAGGTGATTTCCACGTCTTAACGAGGGTGAGCCAAGCTTCAGTGAACCTGGGAGTGAGGTGTCCTTACAAGGTGGCAGTTTCATTTTCCTCAGGTGTATATACCCAGGAGGATTGCCGGGTTCTGTGGTAGTCCTAGTTTAGTTTGTTAAGGGAGCTCCAAACTGTGCCATCCTACACCTATCAACAGTGTCCCAGGGTTCCCTTTTCTCTGCCCTCCAGCCAACACTTGTGACCTTTTGTCTTTCTGCAAATAGACATCCTCCTGGGCATGCAGTCAGCACTCACAGTAGGACTTTTTTTTTTTTTTTTTAAAGATCCATCTATCCACTTGAAAGGCAGAGTTACAGAGAGGCAGACAGAGAGAGAGAGAGAGAGAGAGAGAGGTCTTCCATCCACTGGTTCACTCCCTAAATGGCTGCAATGGCCAAAGCTGAGCCAATCCAAAGCCAGGAGCCAGGAGCTTCTTCCAGGTCTTCCACATAGGTACAGGGGTCCAAGCACTTGGGCCATCTTCCACTGCTTTCCCAGAGTTACAGAGAGAGGTAGAGACAGAGAGAGAGGTCTTCCATCTGCTGGTTCACTCCCCAATTGGCCACAACAGCTGGACCTGTGCCGATCTGAAGCCAGGAGCCAGGAGCTTCTTCCAGGTCTCCCACATAGGTACAGGGGCCCAAGGACTTGGGCCATCTTCCACTGCTTTCCCAGGCCACAGCAGAGAGCTGGATCAGAAGAGGAGCAGCTGGGATTTGAACTGGCGCCCATATGGGAGGCCGGCGCTTCAGGCCAGGGCTTTAACCCCCTGCACCACAGTGCCCGCCCTTTGGATCTTTTCAACAAACCAACTCTTTGTCCTGTTGATTTCTTTCCATTCTGTGTTTCAATTATCTTTAATCATTAGTATTTCCTTCCTTTTGCTATCTTTGGGTTTAGTTTGTTCTTTTTCTCATTTCTGTGGTGTAAAGTCAGGTTGTTGGTGTGTGCTCTTTGTTTTCCACGTAGGTGTTTATAGCTGTAAAGACTTCCCTTAAGCTTTGGTATGTTGTGTGTCTTGTTTTTCTTTTGTTTCAGGATATTTTCCAACTTCCTTTGTGACTTCTTCTTTGAGCCTTCGTTTATTTAAGAGCGTGTGGTTTAATTTCCAGCAATTTCTGGGGTTTCCTGCTGCTGTTGATTTCTAGCTTAATTCTTTTGCTATTGCAACAGAGGCTGTCTGTGATGTGGGTCTTGAGATTTGTTAAGGCTTGTTCTGTGGCCCACCCTGGAGACTGTTCCATATGCGGGGCGGATTGGTTAAGTCCGATTGGTCTATAGTGTTGAACATATTCTGGATTTCCATTTCGATTTCTGTCTGGTTGTTCTATTTACTTCCTTTAAAAAGTTATTCTATGTATTAAGAGCAAATACAGGCCGGCACCGCGGCTCAATAGGCTAATCCTCCACCTAGCGGTGCCGGCACACCAGGTTCTAGTCCCGGTCGGGGCGCCGGATTCTGTCCCGGTTGCCCCTCTTCCAGGCCAGCTCTCTGCTGTGGCCCGGGAAGGGAGTGGAGGATGGCCCAAGTGTTTGGGCCCTGCACCCCATGGGAGACCAGGATAAGCACCTGGCTCCTGGCTCCTGCCATCGGATCAGTGTGGTGCGCCGGCCGCAGTGCGCCGGCCTCGGCGGCCATTGGAGGGTGACCCAACGGCAAAGGAAGACTTTCTCTCTGTCTCTCTCTCTCTCACTGTCCACTCTGCCTGTCAAAAAAAAAAAAAAAAAAAGAAAAAAAAAAAAAGAAAAAAAGGCAAATACATTCGCATGGTTCAAAATTGTATGTTATTGCTATTTTTGACGATCTTTATTCGTTTATTTGAAAGGCAGAGAGCCAGAGACACAGAGAGACATATCTCCCCTTCTCTGGTTCATTTCCCCAGACCCTGCAACAGCCAGGGCTGGGCCAGGCCAAAGCCACGAGCCTGAACTCAGTCCAAGTCTTCCATGTGGGTGGCAGGGACTAACTCACTGGCAGCATCATGGGCTGCCTCCCAGGGAGCTGGAATTGGGAGAGGAGCCAGGACTTGAACCCAGGTACTCTGATGGGAGATGCAGGTGGCCCAAGCAGCAGGTTAAACGCTGCACGGAGGCCACCGGTTCAGCATTGTACAAGTACAGAAAGGTCTTCCATTTCTGTCTGCAAGCCACTTCCTCGGAGGCCCTTGGTGTTACCCGTCTCAGGCCCGTCAGCAGCACATCAGACACAATGCACGCTTCTGGGGAGCTTTCCAGAGTCGGCGCTGCACAGAGGGAGCACCCCCAATCTGAAAAGGCAAAATCCAAAAACGCTCACAAAATTGAAAACTTGCTGAGTGCCGACAAGTGGACAATTCCACAGTTGACCTCATGTGACTGTTCACCGTCAGGGTGCAGGTGCACAACACGCAGTTTATTCAGTGTCCCCTGGTGGGGAAAAACCCCCTCAGCTTTCAGCTGTGCTACTCACACTTTGCTTTATGTGTGAAATTATGAAAATCATTGTCTAAAATCCCCTTCAGACTATAGGCGTAAGGTGCATGTGAAGCACAGATCAATTCCATGTTTAGACTTGGATCCCATGCCCGACAGGTCTTATTATGTCTATGCAAATATTGCAAAATCCAAAACATTCTGCAATCCAAAAACACTTCTCGTCCCAAGCATTTTGTAGGAGGACACTCACCTGTAATGGGCCTGGGCTGGTGTTGAGGAATGGTGTTTGCAATCATTCTTCTCCCCGAGTGATTCTGAGGCTTCTGGTTGGAGGGCCACAACTCTCATCCCTTCCCATGCAAGTAAATGAATGGATGGCCCAGGGGCTTCATTAAAAAGGGTGAAGGCATGGAGTTGGCTGGGGGTACCTGGGGCAGGGAGCCGGGCAACAGAATCTCTCAATAACAGGTGCTGTGGCTTGGATCTCAGTTTGGGTGTTTCCCCCGAAGGCCCATGTGTTAAAGGCTTGGCCCCAAAGTCTTTTATTTTTAAAGATTTATTTTTATTTATTTGAAAGGCAGCATGATAGAGAGGAAAACAGGGAGAGAAACGATAGAGAGAGAGAGAGAGAGAGAGAGATCTTTGTCCATCCTCTGGTTATTCCGCAATTGGCTGCAATGCCTGGGATGGGGCCAGGCTGAAGCCAGGAGCTGGGAACATTCCCTCTGGGGCCCAAGCACTTGAACCATCATCTGCTGCCTTCTCGGGATGCTAGTGTGGCAAGTGGCAGCTTCACCTGCTGTGTCACGGTGCTAGCCTGGGTCCTTGGAGTCTTAATGCTAATAATACGGAGGGGGCGGGAAACTTAATCCAATTGTGGTGTTTACGGATAGCTTTTGGGAAGGGACTGGCTCTGATTAGATCCCCAGGGTGGAGCCCTCTGATGGAAGCCTGGCGGCTTTATAAGGAGGGCATGACAGACACTTGGGCCCCCTCTTGTAATGCGACGCCCTGGGTCTCCAGGGGACCCTGCCAGCAAGACAGCATCACCAGAGGCGGAGCCAGAGACCTGCCCGATCTTGGCCTGTGACCCTCCAGAACCACGACCATGGTAAGCAGCGTGTCTTAGGTGTTCTGCTGCATCAAGGAAACACTGACAAGGCACCAGGCCTGGGACAAGAGCATTGGGTGGTCGGGCCGCGTAGAGTGATGGAGAAAAATCCAGACTGCAGTTCAGAGGCTGGGTCTATCTCAGAGCCGACTCCATCTGCTAAGGGACCCTGCACACTGGACACTGGCCTACCTACCTCTCTTACTCATGAAGAGAAGAGGTCGGACGAGTCTCAGCCCGTTTTGTCCAACCACAACATTTGGGGGACCCCACCACACCTCTGTTTCTCTGTAACTTACCCAAGTGTCTACCAGGGGTGTTTGCATCCGTGTGCTGGAGTTCTTCAGGGAATTCATGGGAACGTGGAATTAAAAGCCGAGTGTATTCTGGGGCTCGCATTGTGGTGCAGCTCTCTGTACCCACATCCCATATGAAGCACCAGTTGGAGTCCCAGCTGTTCCATTTCTGATCCAGCTCCCTGGGGAGGCAGCAGAAGGTGGCCCAAGTGTGTGGGTCCCT
Source organism: Oryctolagus cuniculus (assembly GCF_051225735.1). Classification (NCBI taxonomy): domain Eukaryota; kingdom Metazoa; phylum Chordata; class Mammalia; order Lagomorpha; family Leporidae; genus Oryctolagus; species Oryctolagus cuniculus. The sequence goes on along the minus strand of NC_142878.1, from coordinate 99,775,965 downwards.
GCACCCATGTGGGAGACCAGGGTGGAGTTCCAGGCTCCTGGCTTCAGCCTGGCCCAGCCCCGGCTGTTGTGGTTGTTTGGGGTTTGGGGAGTGAACTGGTAGATGGGAGATCTCTCTCTCTCTCTCTCTCTCTCTCTCTGTGATGCTCCCTTTTAAATAAATAAATACATTTTTTTTTAATTGAAGACCCCTTGTATGTATGGATATAAAAATGTTTGCACCAGAACAATGAACTTTTTTTCTTAGGATTGATTTATTTATTTGAAAGGCAGGGTCACAAAGAGAGAGAGCGAGAGAGAGAGTGAGAAGTCTTCTGTCTGCTGGCTCACTCCCCAAATGGCCACAACAGCCAGGCCTGGGCCAGGCTGAAGCCAGGAGCCAGGAGCTTCTTCTGGGTCTCCCACATGGGTGCAGGGGCCCAAGCACTTGGGCCATCCTCCATGCTTTCCCAGGCCCCTTAGCAGGGAGCTGGATCAGAAGACGAGCAGCCGGGACTTGAACCAGAGCCCACAAGAGGATGCCGGTACCGCAGGTGGCAGCTTAACCTGCTATACCACAGTGCCGGCCCAACAAGGAGCTTTGTGAAGTACCCTCATATATGATTCCTCCACTCACGTTACAGATATGTGCTGAGCTAAAACAAAGTATTTTTTTATTATTTTTAAAAATTTTATTTATTTATTGGAGGGGCACAGGGAGTAGAGAGAGCAAGCTCCTATCATTGGCTCATTTCTCAGATGCCAGCCATGGCCAGGGCTGGGCCCAGCCAAAGTCAGCAGCCAGGGACTCAATCCAAGATTCCATTACCTGCTGCCTCCCAGGGCGTGCATCAGCAGAAAGCTGGAACTGGGAGAGGAGCCAGGACTCAAAACCCAGACACTCCGATGCTGGATACGGGCATCTCAGCCACTGCGCCGAACGCCAGCCTCAGATTCCACAGGTACCAAAAGAGGCAGGATGGACGGGCCTTGGTCGGCAATTAGATGACAGGTGAGAGAGAGAGAATGTGTGTGCCGATGTCTCTTCTAGAGCTTGTATTGGTGAAACCATGTTAACTATGGAAAGTGCCTTTTTCAGAGGTATCTGTTTTAACGATGCTGAGACAGAAAGAGATCTTTATCTGCTGGTTCAGTTTCCCAAATGGCCACAACAGCCAAGGTTAGGTCAAGTGGAAGCCAGGAGCCAGGAGACTCCGTCTGAGTCTCCCACGGGGGTGGCAGGGACCCAAGCGCTTGGGCCATCCACCTGCTGCTTCTCAGGCTCATTAGCAGGGAGCTGGGTTGGATACTGAGTAACCAGGACTCGGATCTGCGCTGTGGGCGTGGTAGGCAGCAGCTGAGCCCACTGCGCCACAACTCTGCTCCCATCTGGAATTCTTTTTGAGCTGTTACCCTCCTGGGTCAAACTTAGAGACCCAAGAAACTGGGTTAGCTCAGAGGAGCAGTGAAATGAGCAGGTCGTGGTCAAGGACTTGGCTATATCCCTCCCCCCACCCCCAAGACATACTTATTTACTTGAAAAGCAGTTACAGAGAAAGAGAGAGAGAGAAAGAGAATCTTCCATCTACTGGTTCACTCCCCAAATGGCCACAACAGCATGGTCTGTTATTGGCCAAGCTGGAGCCAGGAACTCCATCCAGGTCTCCCATGTGGGTGCAGGGATGCAGGCACTTGGGCCATCTTCCGCTGATTTCCCAGGCCATCAGCAGGGAGTTGGATCGGAAGTGGAGCAGCCAGGACTGGAACAGGTGCCCACATGGAATGCTGGCCCCTTACCCCACTGCGCCACAGCGCCAGCCCATCCCTGCCTTTTTAACCAACGCCCCTGAAGATCATTGCAGGCCAAAGACACCCTGACTCCGTGTGGCACCTGCGTCCCCAATGAAATAATTACTTTGTAACTACCTGAGAGTCCCATTGCCACTGCCTGGCTGCCACGGGACGTTTGCTGGGCGCTTAATATCTGCTAATTGTGACTGCGCCATTTCTAAATTCTCAGAGCCAGTCGTTTCTGTTTTCTTGTGGTCTGTTTCTGGGGTTGCTGACATTGTGGCAGAACCAGCTCGGTGCCGCCATGCCTGGCAGGTGAAGTGGCCCAGGTGTGCCAAGGCCAGTGAGCAGTGGTGTCAGGGAGCGGTCGCACCCATATGGGATGCCAGCACTGCAGGTGGCGGTTTAACCTGTTTTGCCACAACTATAGCCCCTAGAGATCACTTTAACTCTCTATCTTCCATACAAGGGCACTTCTAAAATTTTGTGGAGAAATGGAATTGAAAGATAAATCTGTGATTGGCCTTGTGGCATGGTGGGTTAAACAGCTTCTTGTGACATGGGCATATCGGAGCAATGGTTCAAGTCCTGGCTTACTCTGCTTTCAATCCATCTTCCTGCTAATGCGACTGGAAAGGCAGTGGAACTCGGCCCCTGCCACCCATGTGGGAGACCAGGATGGAGTTCTAGACTCCTGGCCCAGAGCTATTGTGGCCATCCAGGGAGTGAACCAATGGCTGGAAGAGTCTCCTCTCTCCCTCCCCACCCCCCCATCTCTCTTGTTGCTCTGCCTTTCAAGTAAATAAACACAGCTTTAAAAGAAAGATACATTTATTTTGGTGAATTTTTGAAATCCATGCATAGTTTTTCGTAATATGCATTTTCCACGAGCCAATGCCTGGCGTGGGAATGGCCCAGCGTGAGAACCGGTGCCTGGTATGGCCCAAGCTGTTCCTGCATTCCAGCTCTGCACCACCATGTGATGACAGGCAGGGGGCGCTATGCAGGGGGCTTCTCCAGGTTCCGGGGTCCCCCTTAGGGAGGGGCTGGGGTAGCCAGCCTGTCCAGTGTGAGCTCTGCCTGGGCAAGGGTTTTCTGAGTCTCTGTTCCACTGTAATGACAAGTATGGCCTCCATCGTTATCCTGGCCAGCCAGGTGCCAAGGCTACTTAGACCGTACCAACACCTGTCGTCCTCCTGAGGGCCCAGGGAGGTAATAACGACTCCTACAGCGTTTAGTACGACTCTACATTGCAGAGGACAGACCTGAGTGTTTAAGCAACTTGGCCAAGGCCACACAGCTGGCTAGCACATGTAGAATCAAGGCTTGAATGCAGGCCAGGCAAAAGCTGCTCTCTCTCTCTCTCTCTCTCTCTCTCTCTCTCTAAGAGGCAGAGCAACAGAGGGAGAGACAGACAGAGAGAGATCTCCTATCCTCTGGTTCATTCCCCCAGATGGCTGTAACACCCAGGTCCAGGCCAGGCCAAAGCCAGGAGCCCAGAGTTCCATCCAGATCTCCCACATGGGTGAGTAGGATCCGCTGCCTTCCCAGTTGCATTAGCAGGAAGCTGGATCGGAAGTGGAGCAGCCGTGACCAGAACCAGTGTTCCAATGTGGGATGCCAGCATGATCGCAAGTGTCAGCCACAAAGGCTAACCCCAAACTCTGTGTTCTATTTTTCAAAGAATAAATATTTAAAGATTTATTTATTTATTTGACAGGCAAAGTTAACAGAGAAAGAGAGAGAGACACAGACAGAGAAAGGGATCTTCCATCTGCTGATTTGTTCCCCAAATGGCCACAATGACTGGGACTGGGCCAGGAGCCTGAAACTCCATCCAGTTCCCAAGTGCATTAGCAGGGTGCTGGATCGGAAGTGGAGCAGCTGGGACTCGAACCAGCATAGGATGCCGGTGTCGCGATTGATGGTTTAACCCTCTATGATGCAACAGCGGCCCTCAGAATCTGAGTTCTTAACCTCTGTGCTACTCTTTTGGCTACCTACATCCCCAGACTGAGCAACTGGGGTCGTGGGACAGTTTCTTTCTCCCCTCGGAGCCACCAGGCTATAAAGTGATTGCCTGCTGCGGTCAGCCTGTCGCGTGTGACAGACCTGGGAAGAGCCAAGGTAGCAGGCCTGGCTGTGACCGCTATAGCCTCACTTGGGACTCTCTGGGGGGAGAAGCTGGACGGGAGCAGATCCTGGGCTGAGCCTGGGCATCTGGGCAGTCCCAAGGTGAGGGAGATTGAAGCCGAGCAGTCGATCCCGGTGCAAGGGCAGATGGTGAGGTGTAGCCAAGCCTGCCGCAAAGCAGCCTGGGAGCTGCCCCAGAGCCGGGACATGCTGGGAGGGGACAGTGCAAGGCGGAGGCTTCCTCCTCCAGGCTTGGGCTGTGTGAGGGAAAGGGACGCAAGCCCTCGTCCTAGGAGGAAGTAGATGCACAGTTAGGACAGTCTTTTTAACCGCAGTATGTCTCTCTCTCTCTCTCTCTCTCTCTCTCTCTCTCTCTCTTTTGACAGGCAGAGTGGACAGTGAGAGAGAGAGACAGAGAGAAAGGTCTTCCTTTGCCATTGGTTCACCCTCCAATGGCCGGCACACCACGCTGATCCGATGGCAGGAGCCAAGAGCCAGATGCTTCTCCTGGTCTCCCACGGGGTGCAGGGCCCAAGCACCTGGGCCATCCTCCATTGCACTCCCTGGCCACAGCAGAGAGCTGGCCTGGAAGAGGGGCAACCGGGACAGAATCCGGCGCCCCGACCGGGACTAGAACCCAGTGTGCCGGTGCCACAAGGCGGAGGATTAGCCTAGTAAGCCGCGGCGCCGGCCCCAGTATGTCTTAGGATTATTCTACTCACCAGCATCTCAGCTTGCTGTCTCTTGTTAAATGTCTGTTATTTACTTAAAAGGCAGAGAGACAGAGGCAGACAGAGGGGTATCTTCCATCCATTGGTTTACTCCTTGGATGCCCGAAACAGCCGGAGCTAGACTGGAGCCCAGACCTCCCTCCAGGTCCCCCATGTGGGTGGCAGGGACCCAGGTACTTGAGCCATCACCTGCTGCCTCCCAGGGTGTGCCTTAGCAGGAAGCCGGAACTGAAGGCAGAACTGGGACTCAAACCCAGGCCTCTGACATGGCACGGGGCGTCTCAAGCTGTGCTTACCTGCTGCGCCAAACACCGGTCTCCCCCTCTTACCCGTAAGCCTATATGCAGTGGATAGATCCTCCAACTCCGCGGAGCGCTCTGCTCTCCCAGGTCTGCTTTCACGTCCTCAGGTGAGGCTAACCCTAACCCTAACCCTAACCCTAACCCTAACCCTAACCCTAACCCTAACCCTAACCCTAACCCTAACCCTAACTGTGAGGCTTCACGGTTCTTGTCATACGGGCACAGTTCTCGGCAAGCTTATTCGCAGGTGCTTCATGGCGTCTGTTATTGTGAACGGCCTGTCTTCGTATCGAAATTGCCTCTGGTTCTATCGCCAAATCTGCCAGGCTTCTCCTTTGTGCCAACTCGCTACCAGGCTTAGCCCAGCTGTCTCCACTCCAAGTGCTGGGACTAGTGGCTTCTACGTCCTTCGAGACTTTCATGTTGCTGCTTAAAAAGCCATCAACCTTGCAAGTGTCTGGTTGCTTTTAAGCTATGTATGGGTTGCATCAGGCAGGGGACAGAGCCCAGCTTTAGCGTCCCAAATTGTTGGCCAGTGGAGCCAATGAGCTGTGTGGAGCCGCCCATCTCCCCATTGATTCGAAACCCCAACTTTATCACACGCCAAATTCTTATATCTGTGGAATCTCTCTCTCTTTTCTATTCTGTGCGATCGACCCGCTGGTTTATTCCCCAGTCAATACTACAAAATGACTTTATTTCTTATTAGAAAAGCAATAAAGGCGTATTACGGAAAGATCGGAAAACACACAGACACACACACAAACCGGCAAGGCTCTGCGGTCCCGCGCAGCGCGAGCACCACTGTCCGTGTGGCTCCAGATCACTCGGTCTCCAGAAACGCGCACAGATGTGCGTCACAAAGCCTGACGAAGACCGTGCTCATCACCGCCTCGTGACGCTTCAGGAAGGGGACTCATGTCCACAAATAGCCTTCTCTTTCTAAGTGTAAAATCACACAGACGCACACACACAGACACACACACAGAAATGTCCACAAAGCAAACAGGTTTAGCTTAAAGGTTTATCACCAAGGGAGAACCTGGTACCTGCTACCCAAGATTTTCAGCACCCCATTCCCATCTACCTTCTCTTTTTCTTAAAAAAAAAAAAAAAGATTTATTTATTTATATGAAAGGCAGAGAGAGAGAGAATCTTCCATCTGTTGGTTCACTCCCCAATGACTACAACAGCTGGAGCTGGGCTGATCCGAAGCCTGGAGCCAGGAACTTCTTCTGGGTCCCCGACATGGGTGCATGGGCCCAAGTGCTTGGGTCATCTTCCACTACTTTCCTAGGCACATTAGCAGGGAGCTGGATTGGAAGAGGAGCAGCCAGGACTTGAACCAGCGCCACAGGGGGTGGCTTTACCTGCTGCATCACAGTGCCGGCCCCTGCTCGATCTCTTAGTCATGACTTCTCCTCCACAAGGATAATTTTTGTGCTTTTCTTTTAAACTTTTACCATCAAAGCCTCAATACCAAAACAGTATAGTTCAGTCTGGCTTAACTTTTGAACGCGAATAAGTGGAATTACGCAATCTGAATCCTTCTGTGAGTGGTTTCTTTCACTCAGTGTGGTGTTACTGACTGCACCATATTGTTAGTTGCTGTAGTTCACTCATTATCAGGGCTGTATAGTACTCCATCATGTGGAATATTACATGCCACGGTTTATTTATTTATTTATGAAGTCTACTTGCTGTAGACGTTCAAATCACTCCCAGTTTTGAAATACTATCAGCAGTGCTGCTATAAATTTTCTTGTAGCATCTCATGGTGTATGTGTGTATATATTCCTGTTGGTTGAGACTTAGGAGTGGCATAGATGGGTCATAGAGTTTTATATGTTTAGCTTTCTTTTTTCTTCTTCTTCTTTTTTTTAAGATTTATTTATTTGAAAAGCAGAGTTACAGAGAGAGGGAGAAACACAGGAAGAGGTCTTCCATCCGCTGGTTCACTCCCCAAATGGTCACAACGGCTGGAGCTGGGCCGATCCAAAGCCAGGAGCCAGGAGTTTCTTCCAGGTCTCCCACATGGGTGCAGGGGCCCAAGCACTCAGGCCATCTTCCACTGCTTTCCAAGGTGCATTAGCTAGGAGCTGGATTGGAAGTGGAGCAGCCAGGACTGGAACCAGCACCCATATGGGATGCTGGCACTGCAGGTGGCGACTTTACCCACCACATCACAGCACTGGCCCCCACCCCCTGGCACTGTCTTAACTGCTGCACCAAGTGCCTGCCCCCAGTTAAAAGGGTGTTTATTTATTTATTTATTTATTTATTGCACTTGCTGTACACATGTATGTCTATAAATGAAATAGGCTGTTGTATAATCTACGAGGCGGGAGACAAGCTTGTTTTTTATTTTGCCTACAGGTGTCCAGCCGAGCCAACTCTGGTTTCTGATGAGCCCATCTCTCCCCAGCCGGTCTGCAGGATCCTCTTCATCCTGCATATGTTTGTCTTTTCCGGATTCTTCCTTCTGTTCCGCTGGTCTCGGTTCCCCGTCAACATTGCCACCTTATTACCACGGCTTTGTTGCGAGTTTCCTGCCACCTGGCTTTATCTGTGTTCCCACTTTGCTTTTCTTCTTGGATGCCTTGGCTACTCTTCATACTTTGTGTCATTTTCCACTGAAGATGTGGAATCAGCTTGTCACACTTTGTGGGGGGAGAAAAAGTCTTGTCAAGGGTTTGATTGGCATTGCATTGAATCTTCGGATCCATTTGGGCAGAATCGACGCCGTAATTCTTTGCTACCTGCGCCTAGCACATAACTGAATTTGCACGGCGATCTTAGATCCAGTAAGCTTGCTAAATTTCCTTATTATTTCTAACACTTTCACTGCAGGTATTTTTCTGGATTTTCTGCATACAGAGTCATATTGTCTGTTGCTAATGAGAGTTTCATTGTTTTCTTCCCAACCCTCACAACTTTTGTTTGTTGTTCTTGCTTTGGTTTACTGGTTGGACTTCCAGTACAAGCTGAATAGGAATGGTAAACAGAGGATATATTTTTTTTTTCTGATCTCAGAAGGAGAGCTTTTAGTATTTACTATTGAGAAGTAGCTGAAGGGGCTGGCGCTGAGGTGCAGCAGGTTAAGCCTCTGCCTGTGACTCTGGCATCCCAGATGAGCGCTCCTTTGAGTCCTGACTGCTCCACTTCCAGTCCACTTCCACGATAATGCACCTGGGAAAGCAGAGGAAGATGGCCCAAGTGTCTGGGCCCTTGCACCCATGCGGGAGACCCAGATGGAGTTATGGAGTCCTGGCTTCAGCCTGGCCCAGCCCCAGCTGCTGTAGCCATTTGGGGAGTGAACCAGTGAATGGAAGATATCTTTCTCTCTCTCTCTCTCTCTGTGTCTTCCTTTCTCTTGTAATTCTGACTTTTAAATAAATAAATAAATACATAAACCTATCTCTTTTTTTTTAAAGTAGCTGGAGCTTTGATTTAAAAAATTAAGAAATTACTTATTGCTCCTCTTTGTTATGAGGCTTTTTTAAAAAAGATTTATTTTATTTATTTGAAAGACAGAGTTACAGAGAGAGGGGTAGAGACAGAGAGAGAGAGAGGTCTTCCATTCGCTGGTTCACTCTCCAAGTGGCCACAATGGCCAGAGCTAAGCCAATCCGAAGCCAGGAGCCAGGAGCATCTTCCAGGTCTCCCACACAGGTGCAGGGGCCCAAGGACTTGGGCCATCTTCTACTGCTTTCCCAGGCCACAGCAGAGAGCTGGATGGGAAGTAGAGCAGCTGGGACTCAAACCCTTGCCTATTTGGGATGTCGGCGCTGCAGGCTGGGGCTTTAACCCACTGTGCCACAACACCAGCCCCATGCTATGAGTATTAAATCATGGATTTATATTGAATTTTATCAAATGCTTTTTGCCATCTATTAAGATGAAAATACCATTCCCTCTTTTATTCTGCTTATGTGAGTTACACAGACTGATTTCCAAATGTTAAGCCAACTTGGCATTCTGGAAATCGATTGTGATGTGCTATCCTTTCTACACATTGCTAATTAGATTTGCTAATATTGTATTTTAGGTTTTATTTAGATTTTTGCATCTACAGTCCTCAGTCAGATTCATCTGCAGTTTTTCTCCTGGTAAGCATTCTTCTGATATTAAGATTATACAGACCTCATAAAATGAGTTATATAAGTATTCCTTCTTTTTCTATTCTCTGGAAGAATTTGTTTAAGATCGGAATTCTTTCCTCCATAAATATTTGGATCCATTTAAGGTAAGATTCGATTTAGCCTAGCAGTTGAGACACCTGTGTCTTGTATCTGAGTGCCTGGGTTCAATACACGGCTCGGGCTCCCGACTCCACCTTCCTGCCAGGTGGAACTTGGGCCCCTGCCACCCATGTGGGAGACCTGGATGGAGTTCCTGGCTCCTGGCTCTGGCTCCCAGCAGAGAGGAGCTCTCTCTGTCTCTCAAAACTTGTTTTTTTTTTGTTTTTTTTTTTGTTTTTTTTTTTTGTTTTTTTTTTTTTTAAGATTTAGTTCTTATGTTGGTTTTAAAACTCAGATTTTCTTCTGTCCAATTGGGTAAATTGTGTTTTTCTAGTAATTAGTCCATTTTCAAATTTATTGTCATAGTTTTCATAATACTCTCTTATTACCTTATTTTTTTTTTTAAAAGATTTCTTTATCTTACTTCAAAGGCAGAGTTCCAGAAAGAGAGGGAGAGAGAGAGACAGAGGGGAGGGGGAGAGAAAGAGGTAACTCCCATCCACTGGTCCACCCCCTGCGGACCAAGGGCTTCATCTGGGTGTCCTAAGTGGGTGCAGGAGCCCAAGCCTTGGGCCATCCACTGCTTTCCCAGGCGAATTTGCAGGGAGCTGAATTGGAAGTGGAGCAGCTGGGACTCAAACAGGAGCCCATATGGGCTGGCAGCACTGCAGGCGGTGGTCCAACCTGCTATGCCACAGCACTGGCCTAACCTTAATGTCTGTAGGTTCTATAATGATATTCTCTTTCCAATTCCTGATCCTAATAATAGGTGTTGGTGCTTCTCTCTCCTCTCTCTCTCTCTGGCATAATCTTGCCAGTGGTTTTATTAGTTTTTTGAAAGAAAACAGAATTTTTATTCTATTTACTAATTTTTGCTCTTATCATTGTCTTTTTTCGTCTTTCTTTGGATTTTATTTTCTAGGTTTTTTTTTTTTTTGAGCAGCTACACAATTGGTTTTCTTTTTAATTTGTTCATACAAAACTAATCACAGTTTTAAAGACATCTCACACATTTATATATGTATATATTTATTTATATAAATATTTATCAGAAAACTTTTCATTGGGCTTTGTATAAAAGTGGGAATTTGTATGGCATAACTAGGTTAAGTCTCCACCTGTGGCCCTGGCATCCCATATGGACACAGGTTCGAGTCCCAGCTGCTCCTTTTCCGATCCAGCTCTCCGTTATGACCTGAGAAAGCAGTGGAAGATGGCCCAGTGCTTGGGCCCCTGACCCTTTGTAGCCATCTGGGGAGTGTTCTGTGATTTTAATACTTTGGAATATGCTGAGACTTGTTTTATGGCCAAAACTAGCCAGGACTAGCCTACCAGTAAACGTTCCTTTTGAAGGCTGAAAGCAATGTGGACTCTGTGGTTGTTGGGTGTCCCATACACGTCAATTAAGCCAGCTTTGCTAATAATCTTCTAATCTTCTGAACAGTTACTGAGTTTTAATCTCTCTCAGTTACAAAGATGAGTGCCATCAACTTGCCATAGTGATTATGGATTCTCTTTTTTTCTTTTAGTCTTGTCAGTTTTTGCTTTATAAATGTTTTAAGATCGTATTATTGGGTGTATACAAATTTAGAACTGTAATATCCTCTCTCTCTCTCTCTCTCTTTTAAGATTTTACTATTTATTTGAAAGGTAGAGTTACAGAGAGAAAGAGAGACAGAAAGAGAGAGGTCCTCCTTCTGCTGGTTCACCCCCTCAAATGGTTGCAACAGCTGGGGCTGGGCCGATCCAAAGCCAAGAGCCAGGAGCTTCTTCCAAGTCTCCCACGTGGGTGCAGGGGCCCAAGAACCTGGGCTATCTTCTACTGCTTTCCCAGGCCATAGCAGAGAGCTGGATTGGAAGTGGAGCAGTTGGGTCTCAAACCGCACCACTATGGGATGCCAGCACCGTAGACAGCGACTTTGCCTATTACACCACAGCACCAAGCCCCTATAATATCTTCTTGTGGATTGCTCTCTTGTATTATTATGAAATATGCCTGTTTATTCCTACCTTAATGTCTATTTAAAGAAACTACAACCTTCTTTTTGTGGGTTTCTGTGGTGTATTTTTCTCCATAGTATTTTTTTTTTTTGACAGGCAGAGTAGACAGTGAGAGAGAGAGAGACAGACAGAAAGGTCTTCCTTTTCCATTGGTTCACCCCCCAATGGCCACTGCGGCCGGCGCACCGAGCTGATCCGAAGCCAGGAGCCAGGTGCTTCCCCTGGTCTCCCATGGGGTATAGGGCCCAAGCACTTGGGTCATCCTCCACTGCACTCCCGGGCCACAGCAGAGAGCTGGCCTGGAAGAGGGGCAACCGGGACAGAATCCGGCACCCCGCCAGGACTAGAACCCGGGGTACTGGCGCCACAGGTGGAGGATACGCCTATTGAGCTGCAGCGCTGGCCTCTCCACAGTTTTTTTTTTTTTTTTTTTTTTTTTTTTTTTTTTTTTTTGACAGGCAGAGTGGACAGTGAGAGAGAGAGACAGAGAGAAAGGTCTTCCTTTTGCCGTTGGTTCACCCTCCAATGGCTGCCGCGGCCGGCGCGCTGCGGCCGGCGCACCGCGCTGATCCGATGGCAGGAGCCAAGATCCAGGTGCTTTTCCTGGTCTCCCATGGGGTGCAGGGCCCAAGCACCTGGGCCATCCTCCACTGCACTCCCTGGCCACAGCAGAGGGCTGGCCTGGAAGAGGGGCAACCGGGACAGAATCCGGCGCCCCGACCGGGACTAGAACCCGGTGTGCCGGCGCCGCTAGGTGGAGGATTAGCCTAGTGAGCCGCGGCGCCGGCCCTCTCCACAGTTTTTAAAAAATATATTTTATTTATTTGAGAGGCAGAGTTACAGACAGAGGAAGAGACAGAGACAAAGATCTTCCATCCGCTGGTTCACTCCCCAAATGGCCACAACAGCTGGAGGTGGGCAGAGCCGAAGCCAGGAGCTTCTTCCAGGTCTCCCATGTGGGTGCAGGGGCCCAAAGACTTGGACCGTCTTCCACTGTTTTCCCAGGCAAATTATCAGGGAACTGGATGGGAATTGGAGCAGCCAGGACTTGAACCAGTGCCCATGTGGGATACTGGCATCGCAAGAGGAGGCTTAACCTGCTATGCCATGGTGTTGGCCCTGAATTCCATGGTTTTGATACTGTTAATTCTCCCTGTCCCCTGGTCTGGAAATCTACTTCATGAATTTGTATTTGCTCTAATGTTTGCCCTCCTAGCCCATTGACCCTGCTGAGAGCGCCTCTCAGCCCGTCAGTCTCCCTGAAGAACTGGCAAACACCCCCGGCAGAGAGCCGGCCCTGGAGCCTGACCTCGCCCACCCAGCCCGCCCTCTGCTCCAGATCCTGGTCAGGAATGCTTTGCTTCTTCTTAGCTCTCAGATGATTTCACACACATAGCTTCTACATGTTCAGCTTTTCCATAGGAGTGCTGTAGGAGACAGAACCAGAAATGGAAATCTGTAGACACATTTTTAATGTTTCTGTTGTATTTGATGTTATACAAATGGCCATAATTTATTCTGCCAACCTACACAAACACACACACACACATTAAAAATATATGTACATCAGGGCCAGCGCTGTGGCATAGCAGGTAAAGCCACCTCCTGCAGAGCCGGCATCCCATACGGGCGGACGCTGGTTCGAGACCCAGCTGCTCCATTTCCCATCCAGCTCTCTGCTATGGCCTGGGAAAGCAGCAGAATATGGCCCAAGTCCTTGGGCCCCTGCACCCACAGGGAAACCCGGAAGAAGCTCCTTGCTCCTGGCTTCAGATCAGCGCAGCTCTGGCCGTTTCAGCCAACCGAGGAGTGAATGAGCAGATGGAAGACCTCTCTCTCTCTGCCTCTCCTTCTCTCTCTGTGTCACTCTTTCAAATAAATAAATAAATATTTATATATATATATATTTGTCCTAACTGTTAAGACGCCTGCATCCCACATCAGAGTGCCTGGACTCCGTAGCTGCTTCCGGCTCCCGACTCCAGCTGCCTGGTAACGCAGACCCCGGCAGGTGGCGGTGACAGCCCGCGTGACTGCGTCCCTGCCACTCATGTGGGAGGCCTGGATTGAGTTCCCGGCTCTCAGCTTCAGCCTCGGCCTAGGCTGTCTCATACACTTGGAGAGTGGACCAGTGGAAGGGAGCGCCCCCCCCACCCCCACCCCCCCGCCTTTCCGCTCTTACCTTGCCCCTGCCTATCAAATCATTTTTAAAAGAACTTAAAAAAAAAATAAACATGTACTCAGAATGCAAACTTGCAAAGTAGCAGCGAATCATCAAGGTCCCTCTGGTTTCCCAGTGCCACCACGCTCGCTGCGAGAGCGCCTGCGCACTCCTGGCACACGGCGTCCCCCCACCCCGCCCCGCTCTGTGGCCTGCTTTTCTCCCTTACCAGGAGATCTTGGAAGTTATTCCACGTTTGTCAAAAACAACCCGTCAGTGAGCTAAGGCCCCACAGCCACACCACCGTGCCTCCCCCCTGACTTGGAGCTGTCGCCTTGCTGTTTGGGCCCTGCCAGCCCAGCCCAGCTTCCGGCTGAGAATCAGCAGCCTGGGAAGACGCCACGCGGAAAGAGACAGCCTTGCCTAGATCGTGGGGCTGACACGGCGGCCCCGCGGGTGAAGCCACCGCCTGAGACTCCTGCGTCCCACCTTGGAGCTCTGATTCGCGTCCCAGCTGCTTGGTTTCTGATCCAGCTCCCGGCTCATCTCACGCCTGGGAAAGCGTCAGAAGATGGCCCAGTATCTGGACTCCTGCCACCCACAGGGGAGACCCAGATGGAGTTCCAGGACTTCAGCCTGGCCCAGTGCTGGCCGTTGTGGCCATTTGGGGAGTGAACCCGAGGACGGAAAATTCCCTCTCTGTTTGAGTGTGCACGTGTCTCCATTATAGTCTTTCACACAAATAAATAAAGATCTTTTTTAAAAAAATGTTTGGGCTAGCAGCTGAGACATCCAAGTTGCCTGTCTCACGTTGGCCCAGCTCCTGACTCGGCTTCCTGACCCTCAAGTCCTTGGTCCCTAGCGCCATCTTCCCAGCTTCCTGCTTCAACGTAGCCCAGGCTTGGGTGTTTCGGACATTTGGAGAGAAGACCCGTGGATGAGCACTCTCTCTGCCTCTCAAAACAGACAAACAGAGCCGGCGCCGTGGCTCAATAGGCTAATCCTCCACCTTGCGGCGCCGGCACACCGGGTTCTAGTCCTGGTTGGGGCGCCGGATTCTGTCCCGGTTGCCCCTCTTCCAGGCCAGCTCTCTGCTATGGCCAGGGAGTGCAGTGGAGGATGGCCCAGGTGCTTGGGCCCTGCACCCCATGGGAGACCAGGAAAAGCACCTGGATCTTGGCTCCTGCCATCGGATCAGCGCGGTGCGCCGGCTGCAGCGGCGGCCATTGGAGGGTGAACCAATGGCAAAGGAAGACCTTTCTCTCTCTGTCTCTCTCTCTCACTGTCCACTCTGCCTGTCAAAAAAAACAAAACAAAACAAAACAAAACAAAACAAAAAAAACAGACAAACAGAAAACCTTATGGATATGTCAGTTCTTGAAAACATACCAAGTCTTGTTTTGCGTAGATGCTTTTAATATTATCATTAAAACAAAAAATGTAGTGGTATAGCCCTATACGTATGGAACGTTTGCCCCTCGTGGGCTGGGTGGTTTTTCCTGCATCGCTGCACAGCCTTCCACTAAAAACGTCTCCCACATCCTCCTTGTCCACTCCACTGACCATCCGGCTCCTGACCCGCATCCAGCTCCTCGTTAGGATGACGTGATGGTTGTAAACCTGGGAGCCTCGGCAAGACAGCTTTGGGAGGGGGAGGGAGGCTGTATCCTCAGCAGAAGCATTGCTGACCTAGGGAATCTGTGTTCTTTCTTTTAAAAAAATTTTTATTGGGGCTGGTGCTGTGGCACCAGTGGTGCCATGGCCCCGCCTGCAGTGTTAGCATCCCAGATGGGTGCCGGTTCATGTCCTGGCTGCTCCACTTCTGATCCAGCTCCCTGCTAATGCACCTGGGAAAGCACGGAGGATGGCACAAGTGCTTGGGCCCCTGCACCCACGTGGGAGACCCGGAGGGAGCTCTTGGCTCTTGGCTTCTGTCTGGCTGAACCCTGGCCATTGCAGCCATTTGGGGAGTGAACCAGCAGATGGAAGATCTCTCTCTTTCTGTAGCCCTGCATTTCAAATAAATAAAATAAATCTTAAAAAAAAGTTTAAAAATGTTTTAATTAAGTTATTTGAGGGGCAGAGAGAGGGGAGCAGATAGAGACAGACAGAGAGCTCCCATTTGCTTGCTTACTCCCCAAATGCCTGCAAAGGCCAAGCCTGGGCTGGGGCCGAAGCTGGGAGCCACAATCCGGGTCTCTCACCTGGGTGGCAGGAACCGTCACCTGCGCCATCACGGCTGGCTCCTGGGGTCTGCGTAAGCAGGCATACTGGAGCCAGGAGCTGGGGACAGATGCAGGGTCTCCGGTGGCCCAACCGCAAGGCTGGCTACCTGCCCTGAGTGTGTGTTCTTCCCAGGTCGCCCTCCGGGCAGCTGCTCCACTTCCTGTCCACCCCCGCGGGACCTGAGGGCCCCGACCCCCCTGCCTGCCTGCTTTTCCGGAAGTGCTGGGTGCTGCTTCGGTTCGCCTCCCTCTCACTGCCAGCCTCACTTTCCCTCACTGAGGTCTCTGTGCAATCCTTCGCCCAGCGAGTCGTTGGGTTTCCTGTCTCTTCCTTGCTGACTTGCAGGGCTTCCCGAAGCTTCTGGCTCCGACTATCTTCTCGACTTTGCAGTGTCCACGCAGACGGTCAGTAGTCTGTCCACTTTGTCCATGGGGCACTCTGTAAATGGCCAAATCCATTGATTTAAAATTTTGCCTTTATGCATTTTTAAAAATCTTCTGTTAGAGATTCTGCCAGCCCTCCGTAATAATGCTAGGCTTCTACATTTTCTGTGGGGACAGCGTTTACCCAGAAACTCCCAGCATGCATTCTGCCACTGAGGGTCTCTCATCAGCGGGCTGCTGGCATTGCCACCCCTCCGTGGGAACACTCCCTTCCCCTGCACTCTTGTTTCTGCCTAGGGCCATCGGGATATTTATAGCTCAGTCCACTGGGCCGCACAAAATGATCAACTTAAACATCAGCCTGCTAGGGATGGGTTTGCATCTCGAGCCCCGCCTGCAGGGTGAATCTCTGCGACTACCCATGAATCCCAGCTCTCTGGGCAGCGCTGCATCATGGAGGACCTCTCCCGCGGTCACTGTCTTTTTTGTGACCCCGGGAGTAAATTAGAGCAAGGCATTTCCTCCGGGGGGGGGGGGGTCCAGGCTCAGGGACAGTGATGGATGCATGGGCGGGACTCCTCTGCCTTGGGACTGGGCTCCCTCCACCTCCCCAACTCTCAGCACCCTCGTCCAGACGGGTGGCCTCCATCTAACTCCCCGTTGCCCCTCTTTGTCATCATCACCCACCACCCGCAAAGCCACGGGTGCCATTCATTCAGCAGCCTAGCACCTGGTCCACTATCTTTCTGGACCACGTCTCACGTGCCCTTTCTGGAGGACCTCACACCCCACGTCGCTACAGCACGCAGCAGGCCGCTTCCTCGCTCCCAGGAACTGCTTCTTCCTCCCCTGCGTCAGTGCTCTTTCGCTGTGGCTTTCTCCCGATCTTTGTTCTTCCTTTACTCTTCAAAGCTCAGTTCCGGGGTGATCATTTAGCCTGGCATTTAGGACCCCGGTTGGACTTCCCGCAGGCGCGTATCGGCGTGCCTGGGTTTGAGCGCTGCCCATGGGAGGCAGCAGGTGATGGCTCAAGGGCGCTTGGGTCCTTGCCACTCACATGGGAGAGCTGGATGGGGCGCCCGGCTTCCAGTTTCGACCTGATCCAGCCTTGGGAGTTTGTGAATGCTTTGAGAATGAACTAGTGGATGGAAGCTCTCTCTGTCTCTCCAGTAAAAAAAAAAAAAAAAAAAAAGTAAATAAACAAAAGCTCATTCGCTGAGCACAGAGCTCTCTGGTCACCTCCTTTCTTATTTCGGCTCACTTTTCCCTGCCATCAGTGCCTCTGCCTCGCGGGACTGTCCCACCCGCCCATCATGCTCCCGGCGGCCCCTCCCACCCAGCGACCCTCTGACTGCGGAGTCATCACAGCTGCTCCCTTGCGCCTTGTGAGGCAGAACTCTAACCCAGCTCACTCTGATTTCCCACTGACTCTGGAAACTGCTGGGAAGTCGTGCTCCCACTGAATCATGCCACTGAAAATTGCATTCATTTATTTGCGAGATAGAGAGTGCACACCCCACCTCTGAGTCACTCTTCAAATGCTCACAGTGACCCCAGGCTGGCGCTGAAGCTGGGAGCTGGAACATAGTCCCCGTCTCCCATGTGAGTGAGCCAGCTGCTGCCCCCCACCCCAGCCTGCATTAGTGGAGCTGGGAACCGAACCCAGGCACCCTGATGCTGGGTGTGGGCAGCCGACTGGCACCTTAACCGCCGAGCCAAATGGCTGCCCATTATCTCATTTTTAATTCATGACCCAATGTTCTGAGTCCTATTGACTTTTGTCTGGGAGGAACATTCTACCCGATGCCAAATGATTCGTTCCATTATTTAATTTGGGTCCCTGCCCAAATCCCCCCTTCAGAAAGGCCCTTCCTGATCATCCTATGAAATCCCTCTCTCCCAGCACTATCTACTTCCTGCCTTGATTCTTCCTCATAGCATTTATCATCTATTCCTGTCTATGCCGTATCCCGGCACCTAAGCAGCCTTGTCACGCCGGAGGTTCTCAGTAATGTTTCTGAAGCCAATGAATGATGACGGCTCCAGGAAGCATGTCGCCAATGTGTTAAAAAAAAAAAAATGGACCATCACCTGGCGTGTTTGATATTATGGAGAGTATTTTAGAATTCTGGTAGAGAATGTGCTTATGGATTAGTACCAGGCGACAGAAGACCAAATACATGAAATCAACAAAGCGCTGATCAATTCTAGGAAAATAAAAGTTATTTCCAGAAAGAATTGAAATTAGAGAACTTTACATGACTCAACTCTGAGTGTTTATTTGGTTGCAACAATGCACACAACCCCCTTTAATGGGTATAAGCATTGAGGGGATTGAAATGGTTCACTAGAAAATATGTACTTCATACAAAAGACAGAAGAAACAAAGGAATACAGAAATGTAAAGAAGACAAAAGCTACAGAAGTAAAGTCAACCTGGCAGAGGCAAATCCTACTTTATTTTCTAATAAAATTTTTAGATTTTATTTATTTATTTCAGAGGCAGAGTTACAGAGAGAGGGAGAGACAGAGAGAGAGGGAGGTCTTCCATCTGCTCGTTCACTCCCCAAATGGTTTCAGCGGCCAGAGATGAGCCGATCCAAAGCCAGGAGCCAGGAGCCAGGAGCCAGGAGCCAGGAGCTTCTTCTGGGTCTCCTACGCGGGTGCAGGAGCCCAAGGACTTGGGCCATCTTCTACTGTTTTCCCAGGCCATAGCAGAGAGCTGGATTGGAAGTGGAGCAGCCAGGACTCAAACCAGCACCCATGTGGGATGCTGGCACTGCGGATGGCAGCTTAACCTTCCATGCCAGAGCACTGGTCCCAATGTCCCGAATTTTAAAAATCAAAGGAAACAGCATTGTGGTACAGCAAGTTAAGCTGTTGCTGGTGACACTGGAATCCCATATCAGAGTGCCATTTCAGGGTAGTCCCAACGACTCTGCTTCAGATCCAGCTTCCTGCTAATGTGCCTGGAACGTAGCAGGAGATGGCCCAACCTCTTGGGAGACTAGAATGGAGTTGCTGGCTCCTGGCTTTGGCCTGGCCTATAGCTGGCTGTTGTGTGCATGTGGGGAGTGAGTCAGCTGGTAGAAGATCTCTCTCTTTCTCTGTCTCTCCCTCTCTGTTGCTTTGCCTTTCCAGTCCATAAATAAATAAATAAAAAACAAGGCCTAATTGTTCATGGCTGCTCTTGGAAACAGAGGAAAATCCCAGGGAGGAAATTAAAGAAGTTAAAATAGGAGGCTGAGTGCAGAGACAGAGGACTGAGTTCTCCATATCAGCCTCTGAGTGCCAGCAGCCTTCAGAAAGAACCGGTCAATTCTATGACTGTAATAAAGCATAAAAAATTCAATTTGTGAAAAAAAAATCAATCTGCACACCAAGAACCGTCTTGACAAGCAAGTGATAAATAAGAGGCGAGGGTGAAAATACAGTAGCGTGTTTCTCCAAAGATACACAAGGAGAGACAGGCACATGAAGAACGCCTCAGCATCACCCATCATGTTGGAAGCCACGGTAAACCCAGAGAAGATCTTCCATCTGCTGGCTGCCTCCCCGCTGGGCCAAGCCTGGAGCTCCGTCTGGGTCTCCCAGGTGGGTACCAAGGACTCAAGTACTTGGGTCATTGGCTGCTGCTTTCCCAGGCACATTAACAGGGAGCTGGATGGGAAGTGGAGCAGCTGGGACTCAACCCAACGCCCGCATGGGAGGCGCGTCACAAGCAGTGGCTTATCCACTGCACAACAGCACGCGCCCGGTATTGGGTGTTGACAGTGGTTACGTTCAGAGCAGCAGAGTAGAACGGTGGCCTCCAGGGGCTTGAGGGAGGGGCGAACAGGGAGTTAGTGTGCAAGAAGGAGAGCATTGTGGAGACGGCTGGTGGTGACGGCGCCTCAGCACCGGGAATGTGTTCCACCCCCATGCACCGTACACTAACATGCAAAGGCCAGTACATTCTATACGTGGATTTGAGCACGATAAAAACTGGAAAAATGGGGCCGGCACAGTGGTGTGGCGGCGAAAGCAGCCACCTGCAGTGCTGGCATCCCACATGGGCACTGGTTTGGGTTCCGGCAGCTCCACTTCCCATCCAGCTCTCTGCTATGGCCTGGGAAAGCAGTAGAAGATGGCCCAAGTCCTTGGGCCCGTGGGAGACCCGGAAGAAGCTCCTGGCTCCTGGCTTCGGATCTGCGAAGCTCTGGCCATTGCAGCCAATTGGGGAGTGAACCAACGGATGGAAGACCTCTCTCTCTCTCTCTCTCTCTCTCTCTCTGCCTCTCCCTCTCTCTCTTTGTAACTCTGACTTTCAAGTAAATAAATAAATCTTAAAAAAAAAAATGGGAAAAGTGTGGTAGCATGCACAGTTCCTCTAGAGCTAAAGTCTTAAACAGCAGAGTGGAAGCAAGAGACCCTTAGATCCTAGCCGACCAAATCGCGGGAAGAGGAACTGCCACTTCTTTTTATTCTTCCCCGCGAAAATCCCCAGGTGTTGGGTATATGTTCTCCTTTTTTTTTTTTTTTCAAGACACATCATTCCAAATTTGGGAATGGAATGTGTGACATCATGAAATGGGGAAATTTAGTAATACTTCGGGTGTTTGCTTAATGTTGCCCATTGAAATTAAAAAGAATCTCCGTTAGTAAGTTCAGAAACTTTTTGGCTCTGGATGCTAATTATTTGAGTGAGGTCATTTCATTAGTGTCTAATGGGTATAGAGTTCCACTTGGCAGGGTGAGTGCATACATGTTAAACATACTTAACACAGCTGAACTGTACACAGAAGAATGGCTGTTCTTAACGTTAGGTAATTTTTGCTGCAATAAAAAAAAAACTGCATCTTTTAGTTTACAAATGGAGGCAAAATCTGGCAGATGCAAGCATGGCCTTAAACTTCCATTGTGTTAAGTTGTTTCATGAAATAAAATAAAAATTGGAGTAGGCGCTTGTTGGGTGGTGACTCGGACGTGCCTGGGTTGCAGTCCTGTCTCCACGCCCGATTCCGGCTCTCTGCTAATGTGCCCCCTTCCTCCTGGCAAGCAGTGGGTCCCTGCCACCGATGCGAGAGTCCTGAAAGAAGTTCCGCACTTGTGGCTTCTGTCTGGCCCTGTCCTGGCTGCTATGGGCCTTTGGAGCCTGAACCAGCAGGTGGGAGAGCTCTGCCTGCCTATTTGTCTGTCTGTCTGTCTCGCTGCCTCTCAGATCAAGAAAGTGAATAAAAATTGCTTTAATTTGAAAACTGAAAATTGTGCTGTGATCCAGTTGTGCGTTGAATACCTCAGCCCCTGTGAGATTCAAATACTATGATAAATTTATTTTAAAAATTTGTGAACCTATAGAATTCTTTCCTTAAACTTTCTGGGTAACACTTCTAGAGTGTAGCATTTCTCTAATTATTATTGGAGATAGTATTCATATATTTTAATGTTCATGTAAGTTTTATAATCAATGCTTTGAGGACTGATGGGATAAAATGATACTGAAATACATCCACTTGTCCAAATATTTGTGAATAACTGGAGTTCAACAGAATACTGCTGTATTGATAGATAATTTTGTAAGGAAATTAAGTGTGCACATTTACCTTTAAAAAAAATGGATCCCAACGGCTGGTGTTGTGGCATAGCTGGCAAAGCCTCCATCTGCACTGCCGGCATCTCATATGGGTTCTGGCTGCTCCACTTCCCATCCAGCTCCCTGCTAATGCACCTGGGAAAACAGTAGAGGACAACCCAAGTGCTTGGGCCCCTGCATCCGTGTGAGAGACCCAGATGAAGCTCCTGGCCCCTGGCTTTGGCTTGGCCTAGCCCTGGCCTTCGTGGCCATCTGGAGAGTAAACCAGGGGTAGAAAATCTCTCTCTCTCTCTTTGTTTCCCTCTTCCTGTAACTTTATCTTTCAAATAAATACAATAATTTTCAAAAAAAAAAAAAAAGGATTGCTAAGCAAAAAACCTAAAATCCAAAAGGATAATTTTGTGTATACCTCAGAAATATGTATTTCTCTATATTCCAGCCCTTATTACTCATATAAAGCCCTATCTCCTAATAAATATTCTCTCTTATGTTTCCCTAGGGGTATGCTAAGAATCCTTTTGTTTTTAAAATAAGCACTGTTGTGTTTCATGGCCCAGACCTGTGAACTCCAAATCAGGTTGGAGTCTCAAAGAAAAGGAGAAAGGATTCACTGCTCCGGTACCACCTGCACCTGCACTTTAACTCTGCCTTCTGTCTAATTAGGAAATACACTGGTTCTTTCTCAAGCCCAAAATGTTATTAACTGCTAGTAAGATAATCAATGTGATACAGGTTTGAGCTTATAATTTCTCTATGTGAGATTTAAGTTTGTCTTAAAATGAAGGTTTTTAAAACTCTAAATCACTCAAACATTTAAAATATTTTGCAATAACATTCTCTCTCATATACAGGTATTATAAGAGCACTTCAAACATCATAGAAAATGGAATTAAAAGGTAAGTTTATTGTGGTGCAAAAGATTCCAAGATTCATGCTTGGAATCCTAGTTTTTTTCCAAGAACTTTCTCAAGACGCCTTAACTGTGTATGTGTGTGTCTCATGGAAATAACCTCAGTTTGCTTTCATTTTTTTCTTGTTTTCTGAATGATCCATTTAAAATGTTTGCCATAAGCAGTTTTTTTCTTTTTCTTTTTCTTTCTTGTGCAAAGTGTTGAACTCTTTACCTAGAATAGAGTTAATCTGCTGTGTATAAAGTTCATTGAAAATAGAGCTTAGTAAAAAAATAAGGCTAGGAATAGGAGAGGGAGGAGGAAGAGAGGAGGGAGAGTGGGTGGAAGGGTGGGTACAATGGGAAGAATCACCATGCTCCTAAAGTCATATTTATGAAATGCATGCAGGCCGGCACCGCGGCTCACTAGGCTAATCCTCCGCCTTGCGGCGCTGGCACACCGGGTTCTAGTCCCGGTCGGGGCACTGGATTCTGTCCCGGTTGCCCCTCTTCCAGGCCAGCTCTCTGCTATGGCCTGGGAGTGCAGTGGAGGATGGCCCAAGTGCTTGGGCCCTGCACCCCATGGGAGACCAGGAGAAGTACCTGGCTCCTGCCATTGGATCAGCGCGGTGCGCCGGCCGCAGCGCGCCGGCCGCGGCGGCCATTAGAGGGTGAACCAACGGCAAAGGAAGACCTTTCTCTCTGTCTCTCTCTCTCACTGTCCACTCTGTAAAAAAAAAAAATGCAAAAATAAATAAATGCTAAAGAAAGATGTTTGCCATCAGCCACTTTCTTTCTTTTGCCAAGTCTGATGTGTCATGTTTTAGGAGCCTCTTGGCTGTAGGACTCCAGCCCTAGAGGTCATTGCAAAGTCCTAATCTGCTGCTCCTTGACACCTAGAACGTCTCTTAGAAATGCTGACATTTCTAGGGCCGAGGCTGTGGCTTAGCAGGTAAGGCCGCCACCTGCAGTGCTGGCATCCCATATGGGCATTGGTTCGAGTCCCAGCTGTTCCTCTTCTGATTCAGCTCTCTGCTAATGCACCTGGGAAGGCAGTGGAAGATGGCATAGGGGACCCGAAAGAAGCTCCTGGCTCCTGGCTTTGGATTGACGCAGCTCTGGCTGTTGTGGCCAGTTAGGGAGTGAACCAGTGGATGGAAGACCTCTCTCTCTGTGTAACTCTGACTTTCAAATAAATACATAAATACATGTTGACATTTCTTGAGATGCTCCAGGTAAATTCTGGTTGGTCAGAGGCCACCTGGGTCTAGTTTAGCATATAAAACCCTCTTCCTCTGTGGTATAGTGGGCTAAGCCTCCGCCTGCCCTGCAGGCATCCCATATGGATGCTGGTTCAGGTCCCAGCTGCTCCACTTCCGGTCCAGCTCCCTGCTCATGGCCTGGGAGGGCAGTGGAGGATGGCTCAAGTGTTTGGGCCCCTGCACCCATGTGGGAGGCCTGGAAGAAGCTCCTGGCTCTTGGCTTTGGATCAGCATGGCTTCCGTCATTGTGGCCATTTGAGGAGCGAACTGGTAGATGGGGGACCTCTCTCTGTCTGTAACTCTGCCTCTCAAATAAATTAATAAATTTCAAAACAAAAAACACCTTTTTGTCGCGCCTGGTGGCACAGGGATCCTCTTGTCTTGCTGCCACCCTAGACGTGCTATTGTCAGTGAGTTCTTACGCATAGGGTTTTTTTTTTTTTAAGATTTATTTTATTTATTTGAAAGACAGAGTTACAGAGAGAGAGAGAGAGAGAGAGAGAGAGAGAGGTCTTCCATCTGCTGGTTCACTCCTTCCACTGGTTCACTCCTGCAATGGCCAGAGCTGCGCCAATCCGAAGCCAGGAGCCAGGAGCCAGGAGCTTATTCTCGGTCTCCCACGTGGGTGCAGGGGCCCAAGCACTTGGGCCACCTTCTACTGCTTTCCCAGGCCATAGCAGAGAGCTGGGTCGGAAGAGGAGCAGCCAGGACTAGAACTGGCGCCCTTATGGGATGCCAGCGCTTCAGGCCAGGGCTTTAACCCGTGGTGCCACAGCGCTGGCCGCTGTCAGTGAGTTCTTAATAAATTACCCTCTATGTTCCTGGATTTGGCCTCCTCTTTCTTCAATCTTTTGGCACCTTCTGCCTTTGGTGGCCACTTCTCTTATACTGAATTTTTCATTAACAATTGTATGCACACATATATAGATCAGATCTAAAAAGAAATAGCGACCAGCCCTGTGGTACAGCGGGACAAGCCACCACTTGCCACACTAAGATTCATACGAGCGCCGGATCGAGTCCCCGCTGCTCCACTTTCGATCCAGCTCCCTGCTAATGCAACTGGGGAAGCAGCAGCAGACAGCCCAAGCACTTGGGCCCCCACCACTCACGTGGGAGGAGCTCCAGGCTCCTGGCTTCTTTTGCGGCCATGTGGGGAGTGCACCAGTAGATGGGAGATATGTGTCTATCTTTTTCTCTCTGCCTCTCTCTCTCTGTAACTTTGTCTTTCAAATAAATAACTGCATTTTGTAAAAAAGAAATCAACATAAAATCTCCAATGGTTCTCAAGGAGAGAAAAGAGCTATGTAAAGTTTACAGTTATTAGCAGTTGAAGACCTCTGCATCCAGTTAAGACGTCTGGTTATGGCATCTGCCTGGGCTTAGCACAGGAAACCACACAGAAGCTGGTCTCAACGCTTGTTCACGACTCCTCCCATGGTCTCTGCAGAAATGTATTGACCGGGCTGGTGCTATGGTGCAGTGGTGCAGTGGGTACAGCCGCCACCTGCAGTGTTGGCATCCCAAATGGGCCCCGGTTCGGGTCCTGGCTGCTCCACTTCTGATCCAGCTCTCTGCTATGGCCTAGGAAAGCAGTGGAATATGGCCCAAGTCCTTGGACCCCTGCACCTATGTGGGAGACCAGGAGGAAGCTCCTGGATCCTGGCTGGGATTGGCGTGTCTCTGGCCATTGCAGCCAATTGAGGAGTGAACCAGCAGATGGAGACCTCTCTCTCTCTCTCTCTCTCTCTGCCTTGCCTTTTCTTTCTGTGTAACTCTTTCAGATAAATAAATAAATCTTAAAAAAAAGAAAAAAATAAACATATTGACTGGGGCCACGTTCATTGCTCCACTGAGCTCGTGTTTCTGAACACACCATGAGGTTTTAGTTCCAACATATCGATTCATCGGAAGCAAATTATACAAGGGTGCTTCAAAAGGTTTTGTGGAAAAGTGGAATTTAAAAGATACATTTATTTTGGCCCAAACATTTTTGAAATTTCATATATATTTTTTTCAGAATATGCAGTTCCCACGAACTTTTGAAGTGCATGGATTTAAAATATTTGCACCAATATAAACGTTCTCTTTTAATTCCATTTTGCATGAACTTTTTGAAGTTCCTTCGTATTCACACGAAGCTCCATTCCGTGTACAAATTCTTTGGCTAAACAATGGAAGCTAAACCACAGAGAATAAGTAACATTGTTTCCAGAGAGAATGAAGTAGAGGCTGTGGCGCGTTTGGATCTACCTTGTTTTGTAAGTTTACAGCTATAATCATACGAATGCTTAACCGAAGGGTAAATCAACACCTGTTGGTGATTGGCGGCTTCCTTTCTGTTTTCTTGATCAGTCTATCTACAGGCTTATCAATTTTATTGATTCCTTCAGAGAACTAGCTTTTGGCTTCATCGATTTTTCTCTAAGGTTTGTCTGTTTTCTATCGTATTGATTTCTTCTCGTCCTTCTCTCTCTCCCCTTTGTGTTTAATTGGCTTTTCTTTTTCTAGTTATTTATGATGGAAAGTTCATTTTGGAAAATCTCTTTCTCTCTAATATGATGTGTGCACAGCTATACATTCTCCCCTTGGAGCAGAACCTGTGTACGTGCAAGCGTGTGTGTGCGTGCGTGTGTGTGTGTGTGTGCTTCTGCGCCTGCGTGTGTGTGAACCTTTTGTTTTATCAAGCACAGCGCTCCGTGTCCTTAACAGTTCCAGGACTCTGCAGATTGCCAGTCTCCTCCTTTTTTTGGTTTTGATGATGTGTGGCTTCCAGGGACTTTTCCGGGACCCTGGCTGGCTGGCTCTGGCTGGGCGCCAGGAGCAGCTCTCCGATCAGGCATTGCCCTACCCCCAGGTCTGCACCGGACCTGGTTCAGGCAGGTTCAGGAGTGTTGCTTCTTCCAGGGCCTCCTCCGTGGACAGTAGGTGTGCACTGATACACCTTGGTGTCTGTGTCTCTCCAAGTTGGAAACCATGCACCCACACAACTGCTCTGTCCCAGCCTCTCCCGCTCAGGGCAGCTCTGCGCCTTCCCAGACCTGCAGCCCCCATTCTCCCGCAGACAGAAGCCTGGCTGGCCCCGTCTGGGATGCACCAGGTGATCTGATGACGGGGATGATCTGTGTGCACAGTCTCCCTGCGTGGCTTCTGCCTCCCCTCCTCGAAACTACCTCAGCCCTCCCTCGCCTTCCTCCCAGCGCCCGAACTCCGTTCAGTCCTCTCCTCCCGCCTCACTGCCCCACTCTTCCCTGTCCCAGTGCCCAGGTCTTTTCACAGTAGACTGTATCCTGGTGCATTGCTAGTAAGTTGAAAATATCATGTCAAAATGGGGTTTAATACACCTACCTCTGGAACATCCTACCTTTTTAAAAAAACAGGTTATTTGAAAGGTAGAGTGACAGGGAGGGAGAGGACAGAGAGAGAGAGAGAGAGAGAGAGAGAGGTCTTCCATCCACTACTTCATTCTCCAAATGCTCACAATGGCCAGGGCTGGACCAGGCTGAAGTCAGAAGCCAGGAGCTTCCTCTGGGTCTCCCATGTAGGTGCAGGGGCCTAAGCACTTGAGCCATCTTCTGCTGTTTTCCCAGGCCACAGCAGAGAGCTGGATTGGAAGTACAGCAGCCAGGACTCGAACCGGTGGCCATATGGGATGCCGGCATTGCAGGCGGTGGCTTTACCCGCTATGCCACAGCGCCTGTCCCTGTGTATGGTTTTATATCATGACAACACTGAAGAGTTGTAAACTGACCCATTTTAAGTTAAGGATCATCTCTGGAAGTTATTTATGTATCTCCACCTTGTATTCAGGGATACTGCCAAACTCACGTTATTAGCTCTGGTATCATTTCCCCTCTTTTTTGTTGCATTTATCAGTGGTTGGTGTTGGCTACAGAGCAGTATTCATTTTTCCAAAAATACCTGACCCTATATCTAGTCATAGTGTGAAATTTAGATTTTCAGTTGTCTTTCTTAGAGTGACACAATGACAGCTTTTGCTCTTCCTTACTAGTGCTTACATTTTTTAAGAAAATACTTATTTATTTGAGAGGTAGAGTCTCTCTATCTCTCTCTCTCCCTCTCTCTCTCTCTCTCTCACACACACACACACATAGAAAGAGAGAGAGAGAGAGAGAATCTTCCATTTGCTGGTTCACTCCCCAAATGGCTGCAATGCCCGATCCTTGGCCAGTCTAAAACCAGGAGACAAACTCAAGCCAGGTCTCCTACCTGGGTACAGGGGCTCAAGCACTTGGACCATCTTCTGCTGCCTTCCCAGGTGCATTAGCAGGGAGCTGGATCGGAGGTGGAGCAGCCGGGACTTGCACTGGCACTCATTTGGGATGCTGATGTCATAGGCGGGGGCTTAACCCACTGCGCCACGATGCTGGCCCCATATTTATACCTTTAAATGCCCTTGCCAGATGGAATTAGCTGGAACGGTTGCTTTTCCACTGAGGCATCTCTGCATCCAGTACAGTGCATGCCATACAGTAGACTACTCATCAAATGAGCCAGAAAGTGGCTCTAACTCCATCTCGTGCTATTCCGACCCTCATTCCTTGGCGCGGGTTGCCGGTTCCCCCGAAGATGCTGTTGCCGACAGCTGGCGCGCACCGTGAGGTTTCTACAAGTGTCACAAGTCGCCAGCGCTTTCCTGCACTTCCAGGCCGCCCATGTGCCTCTGCCCACAGGAGTCATATCTTACTCAAAAGCTCCTAGATGGGTGGGAGTTCGGTCTAACAGTTGACTCCCGTGTCCCACAGTAGTGTGCCTGGGTGCCAGACCTGACTCCGGCTGCTGATCCCAGCTTCCTGCTAATGCAGACCTGGGAGGCGGCAGGGGTGGCTCATGTCATTGATCTCCTGTCACCTGCTCAGGATACTTGGATTCAGTTCCCAGCTCCCACGTTGGCCCTGCCTAGTCCTGCACAGCTGTGGGCATTTGGGAGGTAAATCAGTGGATGGGAGCACTCTCACTGTCTGTCTCTTTCTGGCTTCCTGTCTCTCCCTCCCTGCCTTTCAAATAAAGTGTTTGTTTTTTAATTATTTATTTATTTGAAAGAGTTACACAAGAGAGAAGGAGAGGCAGAGAGAGAGAGAGAGAGAGAGAGAGAGAGAGATGTCTTCCATCCGCTGGTTCACTCTCCAATTGGCTGCAACGGCCGGAGCTGTGGCGATCCAAAGCCAGGAGCCAGGAGCTTCTTCCGGGTCTCCCTTGTGGGTGCAGGGGCCCAAGGACCTGGGCCATCTTCTACTGCTTTCCCAGGCCATAGCAAAGAGCTGTATCGGAAGTCTAGCAGCCAGGTCTTGAACTGGCACCAATATGGGATGCCAGTGCTTCAGGCCAGGGCGTTAACCTGCTGCGCCACAGCGCCGGCTCCAAAACAAACCATTTTTTAAAAAGCAGGGACCAGTGTTGTGGTGCGGAGGGTTAAGCCGCTGCCTGCGATGCCAGTATCCCATATGGGAGCCAGTTTGAGACTCGGCTGCTCCACTTCCAATCCAGCTGCCTTCTAATGCGCCTGGGAAAAGCAACAGACGATGGCTCAAGTGTTTGAACTCCTGCCACTCATGTGGGAGGCTCAGAGGACACTCCCGGCTCCTGGCTTTGGCATGGTCCAGCCCTGGTTGTTGTGGCCATCTGGGGAGTGAACCAGCAGATGGAGGATGTCTTTCTCTGTCTCTCCCTCTTTTGTAACTCTGTCTTATAAATAAATAAATAAATAAATCATAAGAAAAAGAAATCCCTGCATAGTTCTTCATAACATGCATTTTTCCTAAGTGTTTTGAAGATTCCTTAAACTCGTGGATTTCAACAATTTTTATGGGGGCCAGCGCTGTGGCACAGCAGGTTAAAGCTCTAGCCTGCAGAGCCAGCATCCCATATGGACTCTGGTTCGAGTCCCAGCTTCTCCTCTTCCGATCCAGCTCTTTGCTGTGTCCTGGGAAAGCAGTAGAAGATGGCCAAGTCCTTGGGCCCCTGCACCTGTGTGGGAGACCCAGAAGAAGCTCCTGGCTCCTGGCTTCGGATCAGCTCAGCTCTGGCCATTGTGGTCATTTGGGGAGTGAACCAGCAGAATGGAAGACTTCTCTCTTTCTCTCTCTCTCTCTCTCTCTCTCTCTCTCTCTGGCTCTACCTCTCTCTGTAACTCTGTGTTTAAAACAAATAAGATACATTTTAAAAATATTTTTTACGCCACGTGGCAGGCATTGATGCTGTGGTTAGACCACTCTGGGATGCCCGCACGTGCCAGGGCCCCAGTCCCAGGTCCACTGGCAATTCAAGCTTCCTGGGAAAGTGCACCTCAAAGCAGTCGCTGCTCACGTGGGGGACCCCGACTGAGTGCCAAGCTTTGACTTCAGCCTGGCCCAGCCCTGGCTGCTGTAGGCCTCTGAGGCATGAGCCCACACTGGAAGCTCTCTGCCTTGTTGTCTTTCAAATAAGTTCTAAAAAGGAATAAATGCAAATAAAAAGTATAATGCTCTTTAAGATGCTTTGCACCAAAAATAAATCTCTCCTTTAATTCCGTTTCCCCGCACACCTTTCGAAGCCCCCTCTTGCGTGCCCTGTCCTGATGGGTCGCTTCCAGGCTTCCCCCAAGATAAGCGTCACCCCAGTCCTACGTTCATCGTTGCCCTAGAGCTGTTGCACTGCATCCTGTGTGCACAGTATCCCCCCCCCCCATCTGCAGCCTCACTTTTGCCCTTTTGGTTACTTGGGGCCAACCACGTTCTGATAGCATTGAGCGGAAAATTCCCAAAATCAGCAGCTCCTGACTTTTCAATTGCGCCCACCCCGCATAATGAAGTCTTCTGCGCTCTGTCCTGCCTGGGGCATGAGTCATCCCTTTGTCCGGGGAATCCCTGCTGCGGAAGCTCCCTCCGGTTGGTCACCCAACAGCCTCCTCTGTCACAGTGTCGGTGCTGTGTTCAGCCCTTGTGTGACAGCCGTATTCAGAGTCCATCCTCACTTCCCTTTATTCATCTCACACGTCTCAGGAACAGAGGCCAGGACAATGCCAGGAGGTATTTTAAGATAGCAACCACGTTCCCATAGTTTTTATCACATTACGTTCTTATTATAACGATTCTGCTATTGTTAGCTGTTGTTGTCTTAGTGTGCCTAACTAATACATCGGACCTTTTCTTTAAAGATTTATTTTAATTATTTGAAAGACAGAGTGACAGACAAAGAGAGAGAGAGAGAGCGAGAGGGAGAGAGAGAGAGAGAGAGCGAGAGGGAGAGAGAGAGAGAGAGGGAAAGAGGGAGAGAGGGAGAGAGACTGAAAAAGAGAGAGAGAGATCTTCCACCAGCTGGTTCACTTCCAAATGGCTGCAACAGCCTGGTCTGCACCAGGCCAAAGTCAGGAGCCAGGAACTCCCTCTGGGTCTCCTACACGGGCTGCAGGGGCCCAAGCACTGGGGTCACTTTTATCTTCTCAGATGTATTAGCAGGGAGCTGGGTCAGAAGCAGAGCAGCTGGGATTTGAACCGGGGAATATTGGTGTCCCAAACAGCAGCCTCACCCCCCCTCCACAACACCAGTCCCTGAACTGGACCTTTGCATGCCTATAGGTATAGGTATAGGGAAAACGTAGGCTGTAGAGTTCACTGGGGAGCTTGGAATGTATCCCCTGTGGATAAGAGAGGATGACTGCACCTAACAATTATATATTTTTGTTTGAGTTGTTTTCAACTTTTTAAAAAATATATATATTTATTTATTTGAAAGGCAGAATTACAGAGAGGCAGAGAGGGAGAGAGAGAGATCAGTCTTCCATCTGCTGGTTCACTCCCCAGATGGCTGCACCAACCGAAAGCCAGGAGCCAGGAGCTTCCTCTGGGTCTCCCACGTGGGTGCAGGGGCCCAAGGACTTGGGCCATCTTCAACTGCTTTCCCAGGCCATAGCAGAGAGCTGGATCGGAAGTGGAGCAGCCGGGACTTGAACTGGCGCCCGTATGGGATGCCGGCACTGCAGGTGACGACTTTACCCACTATGCCACAGTGCTGGCCTGATGTTTTCAACTTTATGTAAAGGAAGCTCACTCTCTGTAGTCTTTGGGGCCTTTTTTTTTTTTTTTCAATTTATGTTTTATTTCTATGACTCATCCCTGCTTCTGTGTCTTACAGAAGAGGAGCAATCCAGTAACTAGATTTTCTGATCATTGCTTTATACCTGTGATGAATCTGTGTTGGTCATTGTGTATTGCGTTTTTTATAAGCTTTGGCTTTGGTTGGACATACCTTGTTTAGGCACTTTACATCTACATTAATGTGATTATCCTGTCTTACAACATCTTTGTCTAGTTTTAGCATCAGCATTATCTTTACCTGAAAGACTGAAAGTGAAAGCTTGGATTAAATGGGTAAATCTGTTTATTGAAAATTTGGTAGATTCCATAAAAATTTTTGGGCCTCTGGGAAAAAAAAATCTTTGGGCCTGGTGTTTTCCTGTGGAAAGATTTTTCAACCACTGATTAATTTTTTTCATAGTTATGGAAACACTAGCCTTTTTTTCTCTTGTTCTTACAAAATACACTTTTTTACAGTAAATTTTAATCATAGATCATTAAAACTATAGTTTATAGGCTGGTGCCACAGCTCACTTGGTTAATACTCCACCTGTGGCGCCGGCATCCCGGGTCCTAGTCCTGGTTGGGGCACTGGTTCTGTCCCGGTTGTTCCTCTTCCAGTCCAGCTCTCTGCTGTGGCCCAGGAGGGCAGTGGAAGATGGCCCAAGTCCTTGGGCCCTGCACCCGCATAGGAGACCAGGAGGAAGCACCTGGCTCCTGGCTTCGGATGGGCAGTGCGCCGACCGCAGCACACCAGCCGTAGCGGCCATTTGGGGGGTGAACCAACGGAAAAGGGAGACCTTTCTCTCTGTCTCTCTCTCTGGCTAACTCTGCCTGTCAAAAAAATAAATAAATAAAATAAAAAAGTAAAAAGCTATAGTTTATATAACTACTAAAACTATAGTAGTGTATCATTCTTTTTAAAGATTTATTTATTTGAAAGGCAGAGTTACAGAGAAAGAGAGGTCTTCCATCCGATGGTCCCCTCCTCAATTGGCTGCAACTATTAGGAGTCAGGAGCCAGGAGCTTCCTCCGGGTCTTCTGTACAGGTGCAGGGGCCCAAGAACTTGGGCCATCCTCTACTGCTTTCCCAGGCCATAGCAGAGAGCTGGATTGGAAGTGGAGCAGCCGGGTCTCGAACTGGCGCCCATATGGGATGCCAGTGCTTCAGACGAGGACGTTAATCCCTTACAGAGAGAGATTTATCATCCACTGGTTCACTCCCCGAATGGCCACAATGACCGGGGCTGGACCAGGCCAAAACCAGGAGCCAGGAGCTTCCTCTGTGTCTCTAACATGAGTGCAGGGACCCAAGGACTCAGTCCATCTTCCACTGCTTTCCCAGCCACATTAGCAGGGAGCTGATCGGAAATGGAGGAGCTGGGTCTCAAACCAGTGACCATATGGAATGCCGGTGCTACAGGTGGCAGCTTTACCTGCCCCAGTAGCGTAACATTCTTAACCACTCTTAACCATTCTGGTTTGGCAAAAGAGCGGCCACTGGGCGATGAACCAATGAAAAGGAAGACCTTTCTCTCTGTCTCTCTCTCTCTCATTGTCCACTCTGCCTGTCAAAAAAAAAAGTTTTACAAAACTATATTTGCAGCAATACTGTTCCATATGTTCCTTTCTTTTCCTTTTTTGTTTTCTATGCTTGTAAATTTTAGCTCCCACATATAAGGGAGAACACGCAGTATTTGTCTTTCTGTGTCTGGTTTATTTCACTCAACATGGTGTCCACCAGTTGCATCCATTTTGCTGCAAAGGGTAGAATTTCATTCTCTTTTATAGCTGAATAATATTCCATTGTATATATATTAACACATTTTCTTTATCGATTTATCTGATGATGGACATCTTGGTGGATTCCAAATTATGCTTATTATGAATACTGCTACTATGGACATGGCCGTGCAGGTATCGCGCGCGCGCTCTCTCTCTCTCTCTCTCTTTTTGACAGGTAGAGTGGACAGTGAGAGAGAGAGAGACAGAGAGAAAGGTCTTCCTTTTACCGTTGGCTTACCCTCCAATGGCCACTGCGGCCGGTGCTGCGCCAATCTGAAGCCAGGAGCCAGGTGCTTCTCCTGGTCTCCCATGGGGTGCAGGGCCCAAGCACTTGGGCCATCCTCCACTGCACTCCCGGGCCACAGCAGAGAGCTGGCCTGGAAGAGGAGCAACCGGGACAGAATCCGGCGCCCCAACCAGGACTAGAACCTGGGGTGCTAGTGCCGCAGGCAGAGGATTAGCCTAGTGAGCTGCAGCGCTGGCTGTCCCCTTTGCATCTTAAGATTGCTGTTTGTTTGAAAGACTTATCTGTTATTAATACGATCGCATCTCTGTTCTTGTAGTTTATGTTGGTCTGATAAGTCTTTGCCATCCTTTTACTTCTTCTTCTTTTCTTTTAGATTTATTTATTTGAGAAGAAGAGTTATAGACAGAGAGAGGGAGACACAGACAGAGGTCTTCCATCCGTTGGCTCACTCTCCAAATGGCCGCAATGGCCAGAGCTGGGCCGATCTGATCTGAAGCCAGGAGCTTCTTCTGGGTCTCCCATGTGGGTACAGGGGCCCAAGGACTTAGGCCATCCTACACTGCTTTCCCAGGCCATTAGCAGGGAGGCGGATGATAAGTGGAGCAGGCAGGACTCAAACAAACGCCCATATGGAATGCCAGCGCCTCAGGCAGAGGCTTAGCTCACTACGCCACAGTTCCGGCCCTCCGTCCTTTTACTTTCAATGCGTGTGTTACTTTTGTTCTGAGTAGGTTTCATACAGCTGGATTTTAAAAGTCCAGTATTTCCCTTGTTATCTTTCAGAGGAGAAATTAGGTCGTTTACGATTATTATAGGATGGCACTTCAGAATGTCTGTGGAAATGGACTTACCAGGTAAGTTTGGGGCAGGTATTTGAGCGAGTTAACGTGCCTGTGCCCCGCATAAGAGTACCTGGGTTTGACGCTTGGCTCGGGCTCCTCACTCCAGCTTCCTGGGAGGCAGTGGCGACGGCTCAAGAAAGCGGGTTCCTGCCTCCCATGTGGGATACCTGGCTTGGGTTCCCAGCTCCTGGCTTTGGCCAAGCCCAGCCCTAGCTATCGTGGACATTTAGAGAGTAAACTAGCAGACGGGATCTCTCCCTCTCTCTCCCTCACAAATAAATAATTTTTTAAAAAAATTTAAATATTTAAAATTTAAAAATGCATAAACATTATAAACAGCTTATTTTGGTGCAAAAACTTTTGAAATCCATGATTTTTTTTCTATTTATATTTTTTTCTATTTTCTATGAGCTTTTTGAGGACCTTTTGTATACATGGATTTCAAGTTTATTTTTACATTAAAATAAACTTATCTTTTGAATCCATTTCTGCAAACTTTTTGATGTACTATTGTAATTATTTTTCTAATTGGAAATGTTCCCACTAACTTAGTTGGTTAATTCTTATTTCTTTTTATTTGATCTTATCTTTAAAAAAATTACTTTCTGTATCTCCCCTCTAAGAAGACAATACTCCATCATAGCGCCTCTCTACATATATTGCCTCTTACTTTTCCCTTAGATTTTTTAATTCTTCTTTTTATTTCCTTTTATTTTTAAATAAATTTATTAGGCCGGCACCGTGGCTCAATAGGCTAATCCTCCGCCTGCAGCATCGGCACCCCGGGTTCTAGTCCCGGTCGGGGCGCTGGATTCTTTCCTGGTTGCCCCTTTTCCAGGCCAGCTCTCTGCTGTGGCCAGGGAGTGCAGTGGAGGATGGCCCAAGTCCTTGGGCCCTGCACCCCATGGGAGACCAGGAGAAGCACCTGGCTCCTGCCTTTGGATCAGTACAGCATGCAGCCAGAGCGGCCATTGGAGGGTGAACCAACGGCAAAGGAAGACCTTTCTTTCTGTCTCTCTCTCTCACTGTCCACTCTGCCTGTCAAAAAAAAAAAAAAAAAAAAAAAGAAATTTATTAATACATTAAATTCTCAGGGCCAGAGCAAATACATGATAATTGCTACAACACAATTCTCGCCAATTCTCATGTTAGTGTGATATTAATACAAAGAGAACAAATTCAGTGTAGTTCAGAGATATAATTCTAAGAACTGATACTTCCCTTCCTCTCTCCCTCTCCTTCCTTCTTTCCTTCTTTCATTTCTTTCCTTAGACTTTTTTTTAAAGACAAATCTGATTACTCTTAATCCATATATCTCTGATACTATCTATTTGTCTCTCCTACTATTTAAAAAACAGACTTCTAGGAGCTGGCCTTGGGGTGCAGCAGATTAAGCTGCCACTGGTGACATAAACATCCCGTATCACAGTAACAGTTCAAGTCCCGGCTGCTCCACTTTTTAAAAAAAAATAATTAATTTATTTGAAAGTCAGAGTTACAGAGAGGGAGAGACAGATATATGGGAGAGAGATATCTTCTATCCTCAGGTTCACTCTGCAGATAGCCACAATGACTAGCACTGTGCCCGACCAAAGCCAGGAGCCAGGAGCTTCATCAGGGTCTCCCATGTGGGTGCAGGGGCCCAGATACTTGGGTCATCTTCTACTGCTTTCCCAGATGCATTAGCAGGGAGCCGGATTGGAAGCAGAGCAGCTGGGACTTGAACCAGCGCCCAAATGGGATGCCCATGTCGTAGGTAGAGGTTTAACCCATTGCACACAGAACGCTGGCCCCTGGCTTCTTACTAATGCACCTGGGAAGGCAGTGGAAGGTGGCCTGAGTGCTAGGGCCCCTGCCACCTATGTGGGAGACCCGGATAGAATTCCTGGTTCCTGGCTCCAGCCTGGTCTGGCCCTGGCTGGTGCAGCCATCTGGGGAGTGAACCAGAGGATGGAAGATCTCTCTCTCTCTCCCCACCCCACCCCACTCCACCCCACCCCACCCCATCCCTACACGCCACTCTGCCTGTCAAATAAATAAATAACTCTAAAGCAAAAAAGAAACAAAGATAAAGAGCAGTGTCTAGCGCGGATCTTTGTCCCAGTTGAGTCCTAGACAGAACTGACACGGCTGAGCCTCTGAGCCCCTGCTGAGCCGCTGAGCCCGGAGCGGAGCCGGCTGGCTGCAGGCTGTGGGGGGTGGGTCTCTCTCTGTGCTAACCCTCTCAGGCCTAGAGCGCCTGGGGGCATCTTTTGTCAGGTCCTCATATTCGAGCGAGAGTGCAGATGGATGCACTACGTGAGCTGTCTAAATTCCTTCTCTTCAAAAGTCTTTCTGCGTCCAGTTCTGCTATGGAGGGATTGCTCCTTTGCACCCTTGATTCAATCTCTCCCGCCTCTCGCAAACTTGAAAACGGTTCTCCTTGCAACACTCTTCGATCGCCCTGTCCTTTGCAAGGGTGTGAGTTTTCCACATCTCCTTTGACTTCATGGTCTGTGTCAGCCTGTTGGTTTAATTCTAAGGAACTCACCTGCACTGGGTGTGAAGTCACTTCCTCCTCTCCGCTTCCCCACCCCCACCCCCCTTCTGCACCTGCCCTTGTTTTTCTGTTCTTGTTTTTCATTAGCAACACTTTTTTGTGGGAGGCAGAATAACGTCCTCCCTTGGGACATCCCACACCCTGATCCCCACAATCTGAGAACGTGTCCCTTTTCCAGGTAAAGGGGAAATTAGGGTTGACCTCGAAATAGTAAGGTCAGGCTACATTCTGCTGGTGGGACCAGTACAACCGGCAGGGCCCTGGAGAAGGTGGGACAAGGGGTTTTCTTCCGGGGCTCCCGAGAGCACGCAGCCACCCACACCCTCCTGGGCCTGACTCCCAGAAAGAACCGTGAGGTCACACATCCGGGCTGTTTAAGCCACCCCCACTCTGTAGCGATATGTCATACAGAAACCAGATGCACCTCCTTTTTTTCACTAACTGGGTTTTGTTTTTGCTACTTTTTAAGAGGAATTGCTTTTCTTGTTTCCTCTCCTAACATTTATTGAACTCACCGTGCCTTGTTCCTTTTTTTTTTTTTTTTTTTTTTTTTGACAGGCAGAGTGGACAGTGAGAGAGAGAGACAGAGAGAAAGGTCTTCCTTTGCCGTTGGTTCACCCTCCAATGGCCGCTGTGGCCAGCGCACTGTGGCCGGCACACCGCGCTGATCCGATGGCAGGAGCCAGGTACTTATCCTGGTCTCCCATGGGGTGCAGGGCCCAAGCACTTGGGCCATCCTCCACTGCACTCCCTGGCCACAGCAGAGAGCTGGCCTGGAAGAGGGGCAACCGGGACAGAATCTGGCGCCCCGACTGGGACTAGAACCCGGTGTGCCGGCGCCGCAAGGTGGAGGATTAGCCTAGTGAGCCGCGGTGCCGGCCTTGTTCCATTTTTTTTTCCACTAATGCTTTGCAAGGTATCTGTGTGTGTGTGTGTTTTGTTTTGTTTTGTTTTGGTTTTGGTTTTTTTTAGATTTTTTTAAAAGTTTGTTTGAGAGGTAGAGTTACAGGCAAACAGAGGGAAACACAGAGAGAGGTCTTCCATCTGCTGGTTTACTTTCCAAATGGCTGCAACGGCTGGAGCTGGGCCAATTAGAAGTCAGGAGCCAGGAGCTTCCTCCGGGTCTCCCATGCAGGTGCAGGGGCCCAAGGACTTGGGCCATCTTCTACTGCTTTCCCAGGCCATAGCAGAGAGCTGGATAGGAAATGGAGCAGCCGGGACTTGAACTGGCACCTATATGGGGTGCTGGCACCGCAGGCAGAGGCTTTGCCTACTGTGCCACAGCACTAGCCTCATCTGTTGTTCTAATGTTTAACCTTAATTTTTCACTGTTAAAAAGTGTTTACTTATTTCTTTTCATTTTATTTGAGAGAGAGAGAGAATCTTTCATTGCTGGTTCACTTCCCAAATGACTACGACAGCCAGGGCTGGGCCAGGGCCAATCCAGGAGTCACGAACTCTGTCCCAGTCTCCCACATGGGTGCCAGGGGCCCAGGGCCTGCACTAGCAGGAAGCTAGAGGGAAGCAGAGAAGCTGGGACTTGGACCACACTCTGTTATATGGGATGTGAGCTTCCCAAGCAGCAGCTTAACCACCATACCCCCCCCCACCTTCTATCAATATTATACGCATACTTAGTATAAGAGTCAAATCATAGGCCAGCGCTGTGCCATAGCAGGGCCGGCATCTCATATGGGTGCTGGTTCAAGTCCCGGCTCCTCCACTTCTGACCCAGCTCCCTGCTAATGCGCCTGGGAAAGCAGCAGAAAATGGTCCAAGTATCTGGGCCCCTGCCACCCACCTGGGAGACCCGGAAGAAGCTCCTGGCTCCTGGCTTCAGACCGGCGCAGCTCTGGCTGTTGAAGCCATCTGGGGAGTGAGCCAGCAGATGGAAGATCTCTCTCTCTCTCTCTCTCTCTCTGCTAATTCTTGATGTTTCAGTTTTGGTTATCATCTGTTGACTTTCCACTTCCACTGTAGAAGAAAAAAACATTGAACTCTTTCATGGTTACTGCACACACACACACACACACACACACCCTTCTGAATCCTCCCAAGTTGGAAGGAGAATGTCCATACTTTGGTATATTTGCACAATGGAATATTACACATCTTCTAAAAAATGAATGAACTGGGCCGGCGCCGCGGCTCACTAGGCTAATCCTCCGCCTAGCGGCGCCGGCACACCAGGTTCTAGTCCGGGGCGGGGCGCCGGATTCTGTCCTAGTTGCCCCTCTTCCAGGCCAGCCCTCTGCTGTGGCCAGGGAGTGCAGTGGAGGATGGCCCAGGTGCTTGGGCCCTGCACCCCATGGGAGACCAGGAAAAGGACCTGGTTCCTGGCTCCTGCCATCAGATCAGCGCGGTGCACCGGCCGCAGCGCGCCGGCCACGGCGGCCATTGGAGGGTGAACCAACGGCAAAGGAAGACCTTTCTCTCTGTCTCTCTCTCTCACTGTCCACTCTGCCTGTCAAAAAAAAAAAAAAAAAAAAAAGAATGAACTAACTATAGAACCAGCAAACAACAGGCACAAATTTGGCCAGTATCGTAATGAATGAAAAAGTGCACACAGGGTGGCTCAGCAGGTTAAGCTGCCTCTTGGGACACCCACATCCCGTATCAGGGTGCCGGGTCCAGTCCCGGTTGCCCTGCCTTTCTGACTGAACTTCCTGCTAACGCACCTGGCAGGCAGCAGGTGGCGGCTCAAGTGCTTGGGCTCCTGCAACCCGCGTGGGGGCCCAGAGGGAGCTTCCGACTCCTGCCTTGGGCCTGGCCCAGCCCCAGCTGTTGCAGGCATTTGGGGAGTGAACCCCTGCCCTCGTTTGCTCTCTTGCTCGCTCGCTCTAGCCCTTGCTCTCTCTCTTTCTGTCACTCTGCCTTTCAAATAAATAAATCTCTAAAAGCAACATCAATGCAATATTTTTAAACCTCAGAGTATAATCCTTTTTGTGAGGTTCTAAACCAAGTAAAAGAAACAGATACATTGTTCAGGCACCCATAGGGGTGATAAAACTGTTTTTAAGGAGGGGAAAAAAGAGAACACAAAATTCCAAAGGTGGTCACCTTTAATTGGGGCGTGAGGGGCTGGGGGATGGGAAAGACAAGGAGCTCATAGACATTATTGGTTGGGTGTGTGGTGGATTCATGGGTTCATTAAATTAAAAAGAATACATAAATGCATGTGTGAGAAAATCAAAGTAGACAAAATGAAATATAGTGCATGGGCTACACAGTAATAGTGTACTTTTTTTTAAAGATTTAATTTATTTATTTGAGAGGTAGAGTTACAGACAGAGAGAGGCAGAGACAGAGAGAGAAAGGTCTTGGGGCTGGAGCTGCGGCACAGCAGATTAATCCTCCTCCTGTGGTGCTGGCGTCCCATATGGGCGCCGGTTTGAGTCCTGGCTGCTTCTCTTCCAATCCAGCTCTCTGCTGTGGCCTGGGAAAGCAGTAGAAGATGGCCCAAGTGTGTGCACCCCTGCACCTATATGGGAGACCTGGAAGATGCTCCTGGCTCCTGGCTTTGGATCGGTGCAGCTCCGGCCGTTGCGGCCATTTGGGGAGAGAACCAGTGGATAGAAGACCTCTCTCTCTGTCTTGCTCTCCCATTGTCTGTAACTCTACCTCTCAAATAAATAAATTAAATTAAAAAAAAAAAAAAAAAGAGAGAGAGAGAAAAGTTTTCCAGTTCCCATATGGGATGCCCGTGCTGCAGGTAACAGCTTAGCTTACTACGCCACAATGCTGGCCCTGTTTTTAATTAATGAGTTTATTTATATGAAAGACAGAGGACAGAAAGATCTTCCACCCCCGGTTTCACTTCCCAAATGCCTCCAACAGCCAGGTCTGGGCCAGGCCTAGCTGGGGATCCTGGAACTCCTTGGTCTCCCATATGGGTAGCAGGGCCCCAAGTACTTGAGCCATTATCTGCTGCCGCCCAGGCACATTGGCAGCAGAGCTGCTGGGACTCGAACTGGCACTCACAGGGGATGCCGGCATCGCAGGCAGCAATTCAATCCACTGTACCACAATACCAGCCCTGACATTGTCTTCTTACATCCAATGTTGTAAACAAACAAACAAACAAGCTGATAAAAACTTGTGTTCATTTTTAGATCATCCTGACGATCTCTCTCTTTTTTTCTTTATTAAAAATTTCTCTTTTATTGTCAGTGTGAAAAGCCTCCACGCTGTCTCCAGTATAGATCAGCAAGGTTTTTTCCTTCTACTTTTCCTTTT
This sequence comes from Oryctolagus cuniculus, assembly GCF_051225735.1. NCBI lineage: Eukaryota > Metazoa > Chordata > Mammalia > Lagomorpha > Leporidae > Oryctolagus > Oryctolagus cuniculus. The sequence goes on along the minus strand of NC_142878.1, from coordinate 99,734,570 downwards.
TAATTGACAATAAAATTGTATATATTTATAGTGCGCAGCACCATGTTTTGAAATATGCATTCATTGCCAAATCGCTAAATCAAGCTAATTAACATATGCATTACCTCACATACTTATCATGTATTTGTGTTGTGAAAATCGCCTTGCAGTCTTCAAGTATACAATGTATTGTTATCAACCACAGTCACCATCCACGTTGTGCAATGGCTCTCTTGGATTGATTCCTCCTGCCTGACACCTTGTGTTCTTTGGCCAATATCTCTCCAACCCACTGTACCCCAGTCCCCACCAGCTCTGCCAGCCACCAGTCTGCTGCTGTCTGCTGCTGTGAGTTTGACTTTTTTAGAATCCACATGTAAATGAGATCATGTGGTTTTTGTCTCTCTTTTAAATTTTTTCTTATTTTGATAGAGAGAGAGAGAGAGATTGAGCGCACTCTCCTCCTCGGGTCCCTTCCCAAATGGCCACAATGGCTGAGACTGAACCAGGGTTGAAGCCCGCAGCTGGAAACTCCATCCGGGTGTCCCCCGTGGGTGGCAGGATCCCGGCCGTCACTGCTGCCTCCCAAGGTCTGCAGTAGCAGGAAGCTGGAGTCCGGAGCTGGAGCCGAGAACTGAACCCAGGTTCTCTGATGTGGGAATCGGGGGACTTAACCGCTCAGGCTAAACGCCCGCTCCTATTTGTGTATGTCCAGGTTATCAACATAATGCCTCCAGGCTCAGAATTTCCTTTGGTTTTAAAGGTAGATAGTGTCCCGCTGTGTATGCTGGACACTGCTGGACACCCGGGTGGTCTCCCTGTCTCAGCTATTGTGAACGGGATTTCCACAAACAGGAGAGGGCAGGTGTCTCATCTCCATTCAGTGTAGACCCAGCGGAGAGGTTGTGGAAACTGTAGCTGGAATTTTTTGCAGGCACCTCCTCCCTGAGCTCCATGACGGCTGTATTAATTCACATTCTCACCACCACTGTACGAGAACCTCCTTTCTCCACATTCTCCCCAGTATTTGTTATCTCTCATTTTTCTGATGGATCTTTCTTTTTCTTCCCTCTTGCGTGGTCTATCTTTCTGCCCGGTGGCTTGCATTTCAACTGTGTCTTTTCTACTCTAAGGTGTTTTTTTTTTCTTTTTAAAGGAATTTTTTAATACATTAGATTCTCAGGTCACAGCAAATGCATGCTAATTACTATGACACAATGCTCATCAATTCTCATGTTAATGTGATATTAATACAAAGAGAGCAAATTCAATGTGGTTCATAGATACAATTCTAAGAATATAATGACACCTCCCTTCCTCCCTCCCTCATTCTCTCCCACCTTCTTTCTTTCTCCTCTTTTTCTTTCTTTCCTTCTTGAGATGACATATCTTTAATTTACATTATAGTCGAAGGGTTACTGCTCTACTAAATACAGAGTTCAACAAATAAAAAGACCCTAGTTAAGCAGGAATACAGGCAAGGACTATGGACAATAATGACGCTTCAGATCAGGGTAGCTCCAGCCACTGTGGCCATCTGGGGAGTGAACCAGCAGATGGAAGACCTCTCTCTTTCTCTCTCTCTCTCTGCCTCTCAAATAAATAAATCAATCTTTAAAAAATGAAATGGGTTGCCTCTCTTCCAGGCCAGCTCTCTGCTGTGGCCAGGGAGTGCAGTGGAGGATGGCCCAAGTCCTTGGGCCCTGCACCCCATGGGAGACCAGGATAAGTACCTGGCTCCTGCCATCGGATCAGCGTTGTGTGCCGGCTGCAGCACGCTGGCCGCGGCAGCCACTGGAGGGTGAACCAACGGCAAAGGAAAACCTTTCTCTCTGTCTCTCTCTCTCTCACTGTCCACTCTGCCTGTCAAAAAAAAAAAAAAAAAGAAAAAAGAAATGATTTCCACTTCACTCATATACAGTAAATGCTAAAATAATCACAGCTCATTACAATTGTAGTAGAACATCATTCTGAACTATCAGTTTGAAAAAGATATAAAACAAAGTTTGACAGGTGTGGCGCTGTGGCACAGTAGGTTAAGCCGCTGTCTGCAGTGCCAGCATCCCAAGTGGGTGCTCTTTTTGTGTCCTGGTTGCTCCACTTCTGATACAGTTTCTTACTAGAGCACCTGGGAAAGCAGCAGAAGATGGCCCAAGGACTTGGGCCCCTGCACCCACATGGGAGACCTGATGAGGATCCTGGCTCTTGGCTCCTGGCTTCAGCCTGACCCAGCCCTGGCCGTTGTGGCCATTTGGGGATTGAATCAGCAGGTGGACAATCTCTCTCTCTGCCTCTGCCTCCCTTTCTCTCTAGCTCTGGTTTTGAAATAAATAAATAAATCTTTAAAAAGAACAGTTTGACAAAACTATATTTGCTGTAACACCGATACACACAGGCATTTCTTTCTTTTTTTATTTTTTTGCTTTTGTTTTTTGAATTTTTTCTGTTTTAATTTTAGCTCCCACATATAAGAGAGAACATGTGGCATTTGTCTTTCTGTGTCTGGCTGAGAGCTTCTTTTCTTTTCTTTTCTTTTCTTTTCTTTTCTTTAAACATTTAATTATCTATTAGCCAACGGCTTCAATTCATTATTTTGCAAGCTTTTATCTACCTGAGGGTATCCCCCATTATTCATGTAAAGTCGCGTTGTGTCCTCTGCTTGCTGAGTGAGGTCTCTGGTTCTGGGGTGAGTGTTTCTGTATTTGAATGTCCGTTACCTTTCTCAGAGGCCCTGCAATGTCAGAGGTAAGGGGTCCTTGCTTCTTGCTTCCTAGGAGGACTCTCCTTGCCTTTGGTAGCTGTGTGCTCAGCCAGCCAGTGCAAAGGACAGATCGTGATGGCACTGAATGCTTTTTGTCCTTTCAGCCCATCTCTGTTCCGCTTCCCTTGCAGCTAGGGCCGGTGTGTGACAAAGTTCCAGCCACAGAGCTAGAAGTGGAAGTCTGCTTAGGGAGTTCTGGGAAAATGATTGCTTTATTATAAAAGGGACACTTTTGGTTTTTTTAAAGATTTATTTATTTACTTGAAAGTCAGAGTTACACAGAGAGAGAAGGAGAGGCAGAGAGAGAGAGAGGTCTTCCATCTGCTGGTTCACTCTCCAATTGGCTGCAATGGCCGGAGCTGCGCCGATCCGAAGCCAGGAGCCAGGATCTTCTTCCGGGTCTCCCACGAGGGTGCAAGGACCCAGGGACTTGGGCCATCTTCTACTGCTTTCCCAGGTCATGGCAGAGAGCTGGATTGGAGCAGCCAAGATACAAACCAATGCCCATATGGGATGCTGGCACTGCAAGTGGCAGCTTTACCCGCCACAGCGCCGGCCCCAAGGGACGTTTTTATAAGGGAAATGTCAATGATTCTCTGGCTTTCTCCTCGCCTCTCCTTTGACACTTGCTGTCTGGGGAGGACAGCGGCCATTGTGGGACCACAGGGCGGCCTTCATTAAGGACGGTGAAGCGCTGTTTTGGGGGGAGCGTCACAGAGTCAGAAGCACCAGACCCAAAGACACCCACCTCTAGGCATCTCGCCATGCGCTTTAATTAAACGTCTCTGTGTGTAAGCTGTGATTAGTCATCTTTGTTATTAACGATTGAACAGCAGGGTCACCGCCGGCTACTTCCTGAATCTAACAGTCAAAGTGGAGGAAGGAGGAAGGGCAGGTTCTGCTGGGAGTGTGGAACCCCCCTTAACTATCCACCCCCAAGGGGGCTGGCTCTCCCGTCGCTGACTCACAGCCCCCAGGCTACTCTTCTAGACCAATCTTCTCTTGCTCATGGTTTGTGCTCCCTCAGTCCAGCCTCACTCGCCTTCATCTTTACCATGTCTGCTCTCCTGACCCTGCTCCTTGTGCTACTGCTGGACCATGATTGCCAACGTAACAGGACAGAGAAACCATGGGGCCGCTGGGAGGTGCCTGCGTTGGGACAGCAGAGGCCTTGTGCCTGGATCAGGGGCCGTATAAAACGGTTGGACTGAGCGACTCCTCCTCTTCTGGCGCCCCCACTTTTGGCCACGGGAGGACGCAGTGTTTAACCTCCCTGGAGGGACACGGTGTTGAAGGTGATATCATTGGAGGCAGAGACCAGGCCCTCGCCAGGCAATGAACCTTCCAGCACCTGCCCTTAGATTTTGGAGCCCCTGGACCTGGGAGAAACAAGTTCCTTTTCTGCACAAACTGCCCAATCTGTGGAATTTGGTTTCGGCAGCGCAGATGGCCTAAGGCACCTTGCTTTCCTATGTTGTCATGCTGGGTGCCCACTTCCCTCGTAGCTGATCCAGTAACTGTGGCATAGTTGTTTTTTTTTTTTTAAAGATTTATTTATTTTATTGTAAAGTCAGAGTTACAGAGAGAGAGAGAGAGAGAGAGAGAGAGAGAGAGAGAGAGAGGTCTTCCATCTGCTGGTTTACTCCCCAGTTTGCTGCAACGGCTAGAACTGCATCGATCTGAAGCCAAGAACCAGGAGCTCCTCCCGGGTCTCCCATGCAGGTGCAGTCTCCCCAAGTGTGCAGACAGCTGGATCGGAAGTGGAGCAGCTGGGACTCGAACCAGTGTCCACATGGGATGCCGGCACTGCGGGCAGCAGCTTCACTCGCTACACCACAGTGTCAGCCCCCCGGCATAGTTTCAAAAAGCAGAGTCAGTCTGCATTTAGGTACAGAAGCCCTCTTCTAGGACTCTGTAAAGCAATGGCAGAACTGTAGTAAACGTTTCCCAAGATTTCCTTCCCAGCAATGTCTGTAACAGGGTCACCATTTCACCAGCTAGCAGAGTCTCCCCACGGACACGGCTTTCTGTGCGATTTGGAGCATCCGCCTGCCGAGAGGTAGACGTGTGGGAAGGAGAAATCTGAAGGCTTCCTAGAATTCACCCTGTCTGAAGTTTGCATTTCTTTGAAATTGGGGTCTGTTCTACAGTCAGTGTTGCTGGTAACAGCTGTTGGCCAGGCAGCAGACAGATATGGTGGTCATTTGCCTACACACATTGCAAATTTGGCCCGAAGACCTTTCCTGAATGCCCTTCTCCAAAGGCTCAGGAAGCCTTGCGGAACGTATCAGCAGTTTGGAAGAAAATCCCCGAGGCTGCGGCAGAGGAGCACTGGTCAGAAGATTCCACCTCGGGGCCAGCGTTATGGTGCAGTAGGTTAAGCCGCGGCCAGTGACGCCGACATCCTATATGGGCGCTGGTTCGAGTCCCAGCTGCTCCACTTCCTATCCAGCTCCCTGCTGGTGCTCCCGGAAAGAAAGCAGAAAATGGCTCAAGTCCTTGTGTCCCTGCCACCCACAACGGATGGAGTTTCAGGCTCCTGGCTTTGCTCTGGATCAGCACCAACCCTTACATTTGGGGAGTGAACCAGAGGATGAAAGATCTCTCTTTCTCTCTCTCATAAATAAAACACAATTAAAAAAAAAAAAAAAAACCTAGGGAGGCCGGCGCCGTGGCTCACTTGGTTAACCCTCCACCTGCGGCTCCGGCATCCCATATGGGTGCCAGGTTCTAGTCCCGGTTGCTCCTCTTCTAGTCCAGCTCTCTGCTGTGGCCTGGGAGTGCAGTGGAGGATGACCCAGGTCGTTGGGCCCTGCACCTGCATGGGAGACCAGGCGGAAGCACCTGGCTCCTGGCTTCGGATCGGCGCAGCGCACTGGCTGTAGCGGCCATTTCTCTCTTTCTCTCTCTCACTGTCTAACTCTGCCTGTCAAAGAAACAAAAACAAAAACAAAACAAAACAAAAAAACCACCGAGGATCCTGTTCCAACAATACTCAGGCATCAGTTTGGTCTGAAAAGTCACACCTCTGAGCAGGAAAGGTGTTGAGAAGCCGCAGTGTCCACATCACTGTCACTGTCTCCTGTAAAGAAGTTTCAGGAATGTCTTCGTCTATTTCACTGAGAGTTTCCCTTTTACATATGGACAGGAGTGATCTGTGATAAAAATATGTGTCTAAATAAGGCTTTAAGTAGGTTTCCCAATAAGAATAAGCCACACTTCTACTTTGAAAAAGCATTGTTCGTACTTAAATGGGCAGCTTGTTTTCTTTCTTAGGAAACCGAAAATAACAAATGCAGCTTACAACCAGGCACCAGTTCCAGTGAAATGCAAAATCAGAGAGAGGATGGAGACAGAAAGAATTAATATCCAGCTTCTGACACTGGAAATAGACATTAGCCTTGCAAAGCGGGTGTTTGTTCTAAGAGGAAATAGGAATCCTCGCCTTTTGATCCGAGGTACACACAACCCCCTGGTTCGGCCTAAGTGGAGAAGACAGCACTTCTGGCTCCAGAAAGAGGGGTGTGGAGGCCTGCCTGTCTGTCTCAGGCCCCGGGGCGGGCAGGGGTGGGCAGTGGGGAGATGAGAACTGTGGAAGAGAGCAAGTAGGGCAGAGATACCGCTTGACCTGGAATAAGGGATTCAATAACTGTTGCCAGGGGCGGCGGGGGGGGGGGGGGGGCTTTGCCTCTCCCCTGCCTGGAGCCCCTAGGGGAGAGGAAGCCCTGCATCTCTTGGAGGCATCGGCACATCAGCTCAGTGGGCAGTTGGGCCACTTGCAGGGAGGCCCTGGCGTGCACCTTCCTGAACCTCTGCAGAGCCCCGGGGTGAGTGGGGCCCCCTGCTTCTGCCACAGGCTGTGGAGCAGCCGGGGTCGGGGGGCGGGTCACCCCGAATCCAGAAGGGGCTTGAGCAGAATCCCTGGCTGCAGACAGATAACCTTCCAGCGAGCCCTGGTCTCGGGAGCTACACGCCTTCCCCAGCAATTCAACGGCGCCCCGCCCAGGAGCACAGAGCGGCCGCTTCTGCTGGAGACGCCGAGCCTTGCGAGCACAGTTATTGGCTAGGAATAGATTTCTATCGATGATTGATTATCTATCTATCATCAGCCATCTGTCTGCCTGTCTATCTGTATCTATCACCTGTATTTCAAGAAGCAGACAGGCAGAGTTCCGACCTGGTGGTTCACTCTTCAAATGCCCACAACAGCCGGGGCTAGGCCAGGCTGAATCCAGGAACTCAGTCCTGGTCTTCCATGCGAGGAGCAGGGACCCAACTATGTGAGCCTCACTACTGCCTCCTTGGCTCTGCAGTAGCAGGAAGCTGGAGTCGGTAGCCAGAGCTGGGCATTGACCCAGATGCACTGATGTGTGATGTGAACATCTTGACCAATGTTTTTTTTTTTTTTTTTTTTTTTTTTTTTTTTTTTTTTTTGACAGGCAGAGTGGATAGTGAGAGAGAGAGAGAGAGACAGAGAGAAAGGTCTTCCTTTTGCCATTGGTTCACCCTCCAATGGCCGCCGCGGCCAGCGCACTGCGGCTGGCGCACCGCGCTGATCCGATGGCAGGAGCCAGGTGCTTCTCCTGGTCTCCCATGGGGTGCAGGGCCCAAGCACTTGGGCCATCCTCCACTGCACTCCCTGGCCACAGCAGAGAGCTGGCCTGGAAGAGGGGCAACCGGGACAGAATCCGGCGCCCCGAATGGGACTAGAACCCGGTGTGCCGGCGCCGCAAGGTGGAAGATTAGCCTAGTGAGCCGAGGCGCTGGCCTTAACCAATGTTTTAATGGCTAGGCCGAACACCTGCTCCAGGCAAGTTTGAAAGTAACTGATCCCAGCACTAGCCAGAGAACAGAACTCATGAAGACCCAAAACAACTTCACAGCTACACTTTTTTTCTTTGCATGCAGATATAGTTGAACTGCATTTTGAAAACCTACTCTGATAAAAATTAAAGTGTGGAAGTAATTACATGTATTGCAATAGAAGAATAGAAGAATGTTTTTTTTTAAAGATTTATTTTATTTATTTGAAAGACAGAGTTACAGAGAGAGGTAGAGACAGAGAAAGAGGTCTTCCATCCACTTGTTCACTCCCCAGAAGGCTGCAAAGGCCGGAGCTGTGCTAATCTGAAGCCAGGAGCCAGGAGCTTCTTCCAGGTCTCCCACAAGGGTGCAGGAGCCCATTGTCTACTGCTTTCCTAGGCCATAGCAGAGAGCCGGATTGGAAGAGGAGCAGCCAGGACTTGAACCGGCGCCCATATGGGATGCCAGCACTGCAGGCAGCAGCTTTATCCGCTACACCACAGCACCGGCCTCTGTCAGGTCCTTTAAAAAAAAACATTTAGGCCGGCGCCGTGGCTCACTAGGCTAATCCTCCGCCTAGCGGCGCCGGCACACCGGGTTCTAGTCCCAGTCGGGGCGCCGGATTCTGTCCCGGTTGCCCCTCTTCCAGGCCAGCCCTCTGCTGTGGCCAGGGAGTGCAGTGGAGGATGGCCCAGGTGCTTGGGCCCTGCACCCCATGGGGAGACCAGGAAAAGCACCTGGCTCTGCTTGCGAGCATTTCTTAGCTTTTTATTTTGGCCCACTGATCTGGACATGTAGTACCCTGCTATTTTAATTATTGCAGTTCTAGGAAATAGTCCGGTAATTGAAAGGGGCATGTTCCCCTTTGTGACTCTTTTTAAAACATTTATTTTTATTTATTTGAAAGGCAGGGAGACAGAGAGAGACAGAGACAGAGATCTTCCATCCATTGGTTCTCTCCCCATGTGTCCACAACAGCCAAGGCTGGGGCAGCCTGAAGTCAGGCAGCATTTCAGAGGGAGGGGGGGGGGGAGAGAGAGAGAGAGGTCTTGCATCTGCTGGTTCATTCCCCAGATGGCCGCAACAGCCAGAACTGAGCTGATCCGAAGCCAGGACCCTGGGACTTCTTCCAGGTCTCCCACGTGGGTGCAGGATTGGCGCAGCTCTGGCTATTGTGGTCATCTAGGGAGTGAACCAGTGAATGGAAGACTCTATTTGCCTCTGCCTCTCTGTAACTCTGACTTTCAAATAAATAAATAAAAATTAAAAAAAAAAAAACAAACCAGGGTTCTGACAAAGATAGCACCCTTTCAGAGGTGTCCTTCGTGTGGACAGATGATGAACTGGGGGAAATACAAGCATGGGGAGCTCTGGATCGCGAAGACACAGCCAACTCATCGCGCGATCCTAGCACACAAACTTTGCACTTACTCCCAGGTACCTGAGGAATGGCTGGGCTGCGGTGGAATCCTTTCTCTGCCTGGCCCTGCTGTGCCGCCCCTGCAAGGCTTCTGCCTCGCACCCAGAGCTGCAGCCTGCTCTGGGAGACGCCAGTGCCCCCGACAGGCCTGTGGCTGTCAGAATGCAAGTGTAGATGGGACAACCTTGAAACCCTGTGCGCCGTGGGTGGTAAAATGGCACAGCCAGCATGGAAAACAGCATGGGGGTCTTCAAAACGGGAAACATAGGGCTGGTATGTCGCACAGCGGTTGAATTACTGCTTGGGACCCTGTATCTCGTATGAGAACGCCTGGTTCAAGTCCCGGATACTCTGCTCTGATCCAGCTTCCTGCTAATGCATACAATACCCTGGGTGCCAGCAAGTGATGGCTCAAGTACCCGGATGGATGCAGCTTATTACATGCCTGGCCAACCCCTTTCTGCTGTAGGAGTTTGGGGAGTGAATCAGCAGATAGAAGATTCTCTCTCTCTCTCTCTCTCTCTCTCTGGTTTTGAAATAACATGAAAATCAAAAGTTTTAAAAGCAAAGCAAAAATAGAATGTCATATGAGTCAGCAATCACACTGGTCAGTATTCATTTAAAATCATGGAAAACAGGGGTTCACAGAGGTACTTGTACCCCTGTGCCCTAGTAGCCATATTTCCAATAGCCAAAAGGTAGCAGACACCCGAATACCCACTGATAGATGAAGAGACACACAGAAGAGAGTGAACCGGTGTACCCACGATGGAATATCAGTCAGCCCTGAAAAAGGACATTCTGACACCTGCTACACCTAAGGACGTTCTGATAAGTGAAGCAAGGCAGTCACAAATGGACAAATACTGTAGGACTCCACTTCCATGAAGGACCTAGAATAGCCACAGAGTTACAGAACCAGGAAGAAGGGCAGGGGCTGCCAGGGCCGGCAGTGGGGAGGGGAGGGGCTGGGGATGGTTGCGGATCCGGCAAAGTTTCTGTTTTGCAAGCTGGAATGTGTTCTGTGGTCAGACGGTCAGATGACCACCCAGTAAAGGTGTAGGTACTGAGTACCCTGGAGCTGTGTGTTTCAAGCCGGCTAAGACGGCAAGTTGAATGTTACGGACACCCCAGCTTCAACTGAGAAAATGGAAAACAGACAAGCAAAGGAATGATAAACACACTGTTCAGACCGGTGGTTACTTCTCAATGGGGGAGGCTGGGGTCCGGAGAGGAGAGGAGCCCTGGGTAGCTATTGGCAACGCTCCCGTTGGGGAGCGGGTTAACGAGGGTTGGTTAGAAATACACACACACACACACACACATAAATGCACACGTAAGCAAATGAAAGTCAATGAGATGAGAGCGCCCAGGCAGGGAGTAAATAATGATAGCTTGTCCTTAACCAAGAGTGACAATCTATCTTACTGCGTGCACAAGCAGCCCCAAAAAGTAAAAATCATTTTAAAAATGTGCTGGAAGCAAACAGACTGCTAAGTCACCCATGATTTATTAACTATGGTTAATGTCTTTGCAGGCTTCAATGTGCATGTGTGTGTGTGTGTGCCAACACTAGAATAGGGGAACATTTCTTTTTCATCTAACAGTAAGTTGATAATGTTTTTGCACACCATTAAATATTCTTTAATAACCTTTAAAATATAGTCATACAACTGCATGGTGTGGATATTTGAGGATTTATGTAAATGAAATAACTATTATTAGAATTTAAATTCTTCCTATAGCTTCCCTACTATTTATTTATTCTTTTTTTGTTCCAGCTTGCAATATTCTTGCACATTTAAGATTTTTGCTCTTTTTCTTTAGTTTATTTATTTGAAAGTGACAGAGAGAGAGGGAGAGAGAGACAGAGAGAGAGAGAGAGACAGAGAGAGAAAGAGAGGAATATTGTCCATCTGCTGATTCACTCCCCAAATTGGCCAGGACTGGGCCAGGCCAAAGCCAGGAGCCTGGAACTCCCTCTGGGTCTCCCACATGGGCAGCAGGGACCCGAGTACTTGCACCATCTTCCGCTGCTATCCCAGGCACATCAGCAGGGAGCTGGACTGGAAACAGACCAGCCAGGGCTTGAAACAGAGCTCATATACGACGCCAGTATTGCAGGCGGCAGTTTAACCTGCAGCATCAGAACCCCAGCCCCATGTTTATTGTCCTGAACTTTATTTATTTGTTTGTTTGAAAGGCGAGAGACAGAGACAGATACAGAGAGATGTCTCATTGTGGCCAGCAGGGAGCCAGGCTGAATTCAAGAACTAAGAATTCAATCCAGGCCGGCGCCGTGGCTCACTTGGCTAATCCTCCACCTGTGGCGCCGTCACCCTGGGTTCTAGTCCTGGTCTGGGCGCCGGATTCTGTCCCGGTTGCTTCTCTTCCAGTCCAGCTCTCTGCTGTGGCCAGGGAGTGCAGTGGAGGATGGCCCAGGTCCTTGGGCCCTGCACCTGCATGGGAGACCAGGAGGAAGCACCTGGCTCCTGGTTTTGGATCAGCTCGGTGAGCCAGCCGCAGCGCGCCAGCCCCAGTGGCCATTAGGGGGTGAACCAACAGAAAAGGAAGACCTTTCTCTTTCTCTCTGTCTCTCTCTCTCACTGTCCATTCTGCCTGTCAAAAAAAAAAATTAATTCAATCCAGGTGTCCCACAGGGGTACTGGGGACCCAAACGCTGGAGTCACCACTGCTGCCTCTCAATTTCCCTGCTATTAACAGATTGGGACAAATATCCTTGTAGGTCTATCCTTGTCCCTGTCCCGGCTTTTCTCCTTGGGGGAAACTCACGGATGTGTGGTGGGCTGAGATGTGGCAAAGCAGTTCAAGAAGCCAGCATCCCATATGGGCTCTGGTTCAAGCCCCAGCTGCTCCACTTCTGATCCAGCTAATGCACTGGGAAAGCAGTGCAAGATGGCCCCTGCAGCCATGTGGGAGACCTGGAAGAAGCGCTTGGCTTCAGCCTGGCCCAGCCCTAGCCATTGCAGCCATGTGGGGAGTGAACCAGCGGAGGGAAGATCTCTCTGTGTCTCTCTCTTTCTGTCTGTAACTCTACCTTTCAAATAAATAAATAAATCTTAATAAAAACAAGAAATGGATGTGGAAGGGTTAAGGTCTTTAATATCAAACAAATGATTCTCAGAAAAGGTTTACCAAAGCGCATTCCAGCAAACAAAATACACAAACAATAAAGAATCTGTTTTCTTATACCTCACCAACGTGGGATTTTTGAGTTTTTAAATCTCCAATTTAAAAAAAAATCTTATTTCCCTGATGTTCTAATTTGCATTTCTCTGATTACAACAGAGATTGAATATTAAAATGCTTCCACAGTTTAAAAAATTAACTAGTTTTTAATTGGAAAAGAATTCATCTACATGGTAAAAATACCAAAGAGCATAAAGCACCACACTGGCCAACAAAAGTCTCCTCCCTGCCTGGAACCCCCGTTGCCCAAGGCAGCCACTGTCACCAGTGTCCTGTTTCCCCTGATGGAACCATTACCTACAACGACAAGCACACGTACAAGAACAGACGCGCTACGTACACTTAGACCAGCCCTTTACACTCTGAAGACGTGTTTCTAGAACAAAATAGGAATTCTGAGCCTTGTCCGTCACTCAGATCCCATCTGTCCTTCCCTCCCCCCACCCCGGCTCCCTGAACGGCCACCAGGCGCCCCCCATGCTGCAAGCGCCTTCCTGTCTCTGGGACTTTGCCCTGTTGGTGTCTCCTGTCTCAACTCCAACGGCACCGCCTTGAGAATCTTCCCGCACCACCTGTTCTTTCTTCTATGGATTTAGTTGTTAATTATTTATTTATTTGAGAGACAGACATAGTAAGGGAGAGAGAGAGAGAGAGAGAGGAGAGAGAGGGAGGAGAGCACATACCATCCAATAGTTCACTCCACAAAATGCCTGCCTTGCTTGGGACTGGGCCAAGCCGGGGACACACTTAGAAACCCAATCCTGGTCTCCTACCCGGGTGACAGGAACGCAGCTACTTGAATCATGATCTGCTGCCTCCCAGGGTCCGCATTAGCAGGAAGCCGGAGTCGGGAGCCAGAGGTGGGTATTGAATGCAGACACTCTGACGTGGGACACAGCAGCTTCACTGGCAGGCCAAAGACCCCATCCCAGCCACTCGTTCTAAAGCAGCTCCCCGCACCCAAACTCTCCCTGTCACAAGCTTTGGTTGAGTGGCCGTCATAGCATCTGCCACTAGCTGAGATCTTGTCTGAGATTCTCTCCTTTCGGGCCAGTTTTGCTTGTTCATCGTCCCTCTGGTCTACCAGGTGTCGGCTCCGTGGCGGCCTGGGTCTGCCGTTTGCTTGCCTGTGTATCTCCAGCACCCAGGACAGCACCCAGGACAGTTCCTGATGAAGGGATGACCACTACGCGCAATGTCCTGTGCTTTGCGATTTTCACTTAACAATAAGTTTAATAGTCCAACAGTGTGTGTAGCCACACATCCATCAGCTCTAGGTTTTTGTCTTGTTTTGCGGGTCAAGCCTTTCGGTGACTTACACACTATTAGGTTTGTTGAAGCAGTCGGTCTTCCAACAGATTGGCCACGACAGCTCCGCCACCACATTCAGCTAAAGTTCACTCCCGATGAGGGCGACCATTTCTGCCATTCTTGTGCACCTCCCAGCCCCCCAGGACAGCCAGCTCGGCCTTCTTCTCCTGTTCTCCTTGGGAATGGCATAAGATTACGTCCTTACCACCACCATAAAGTCTCAATGCAAGACACAGAGTGAACCCCTTTTGAATGCTGTAGTCAGACAAAGCACACCCATCGTCCAGCCAAATTGACAGCAAAAACCTGCTGGCTGGTCAGGAGGAATTCCTTCCTTCTCCTGGTCTTGGTCTCTGTACTCTCTTGTATCTGAGGATTCAGAAGGATGGGCTTCCCTGTAAGGACTTACTTTTAATTATTTCTATTTAATTATTTGAGAAGCAGAGGGGCAGGCAGAGAAAGAGAAAGAGAGAGAGAGAGAGAGAGAGAGAGAGCGATCCCATCCTCTGGTTCACTACCCAAATGCCTGCAACACTGGAATCACAGCCAGGAATCAGGGATACGACCTAGGTTTCCCACATGGGTGGCAGGAACCCAAATACTTGAGCCGTCACTGCTGCCTCCCGGGGTCCACGTTAGCAGGAGGCTGGAATCAGGAGCCAGAGCTAGAGCCAGGATTTGAATCCAAAAACTTACATGTGGGCTATGGGCAGACAAACCAGTGGCTTAATCAACTAGGGCAAACACCTGGCCCTCCTGTAAGATTTTTACAAAACTGTGCAGGAGCCTGCATTGTGGCTTAGTGTGTAAAGCCACTACCTGCGACTCCAGCATCGCATATGGGTGCCAGTTTGAGTCTGGGCTGCCTCACTTCCAACCCAGCTCCCTGGTAACGGCCTGAGAAAAGCAGTAGAAGGTGGCCCAAGTGCCTGGGCTCCTGCCACCCATGTGGGAGATCCAAATGCAACTCCTGGCTCCTGGCTTTGGCCTGGCCCAGCCCCAGCCATTGTGGCCATTTGAAGAGCGAACCAGTGGATGGAAGCTCTCTCTCCCTCTCTCTGTAACTTTGACTTTCTAACAAATAAATAAATCTTTTAAAAGAAAATCTGCATCTCAGTGGTGCAAGAGAAGATTAGTTTTTTCTTAAACATGAGTTACACATCACTCTCTTGAGCTATCCATCTATCTTGGCCCAACCTGGCAAGACAGAACAGCAAAGGCACCCAGATTGCCTACTCTGGCCTCACTGTGCCTTCTAGTGATGAGAGCTACCTTGCCAGGCAGGTGGGTGGGCCCAGCAGGCTCCTGCTGTTCCGACTCCCATCGTCCTCTTTTACTTGTGAGTTCCATCGCGGTTTCTACTATGGTACTTCAAAAAGTTAGCGGGAAATGCAATTAAAAGAGAAGTTTGGGGGCCAGTGCTGACGCAGCAGCTTAAGCCACTGCTTGTGACGCTGGTGTCCCACACTGGAGCCGTCAGCCCCAGTCTCTGCTGTCCTGCTTCTGATCCATCTTCCTGCTCATCTGCCTAGTAAAGCAGCTGGAGACGGCCCAAATGTCCGGGCCTCTGCCAACCATGTGGGAGACCCAGGTGGAGTTTTGGGCTCCCTGCTTCTGCCTGGCCCAGCACCAGCTATTGCAGCCATTTGGACAGTGAACCAGTGGATGGAAAAATCTGTCTCTCATCCTCTATATAACTTTGCCTTTAAAATAAATAAGTGAATTTCTCTGTTTTTTTGAAAAAGATAAGTTAATTTCAGGGCAAACATTTTTGCAATCCATAGTTAGGCACCCTGGGAGGCAATGGTAAGCCTGCTACCCAGGGGAAGACCCAGATCGAGTCCTGGGTTCCTGGCTTCAGCCTGGCCCAGCCCCAACTCTTGCAGGCACTTTGGGAAGTGACCCAGTGGATGGGAGATCTCTCTGCTTCTGTTTGCCTTTCAAATAAAATGAAAATAGGAGCAGGCATGAAGTACAGTGGTTAAGCCACCACGTAGGATGCTGCGTACCACACTGTCATCTCTGGGTTTGAATCTCAACTTCATTTCTAGCCCCAGCTTCCTGCTAATGCACACCCTGGAAGGCAGCAGGTGATGCCCAAGGCACTGGAGTCCCTGCCACATGAGATCTGGACTGAGCCCCGGGAACCTGGCTTCAGCCTGGCCCAGCCCCAGGTACTGCTGGCGTTTGGGAAATGTACCAGTGGGTGGGCGATCTCTGTCTCTTTCTTTCATATAATAATAATAATAATAATAATAATAATAAAATGAAATGAAAAAAATTTTTTTAATTTTTGACAGGCAGAGTGGACAGTGAGAGAGAGAGACAGAGAGAAAGGTCTTCCTTTTGCCGTTGGTTCACCCTCCAATGGCCGCTGTGGCCGGTGCGCTGTGGCCGGCGCGCCGCGCTGATCTGAAGCCAGGAGCCAGGTGCTTCTCCTGGTCTCCCATGGGGTGCAGAGCCTAAGCACTTGGGCCATCCTCCACTGCACTCCTGGGCCACAGCAGAGAGCTGGCCTGGAAGAGGAGCAACCGGGACAGAATCCGGCGCCCCGACCGGGACTAGAACCTGGTGTGCTGGTGCTGCAAGGCGGAGGAGTAGCCTAGTGAGCCGCAGTGCCAGCCTGAAATGAAAATTTAAAAGGGTGTTTGTAACTGCATTTTAGAAGGTGAAAATAATTTATTTTTTAATTTATTCTATGTATTTATTCAAGAGTAGAGTTACAGACAGAGAGAGAAGAGACATAGAGAGAGGTCTTCCATCAGTGCTGGCTTACTTCCAAATGGCTGCAATGGCCAGAGCTGGGCTGATCTGAAGCCGGGGCCAAGAGCTTCTTCCAGGTCTCCCACGGAGGTGCAGGGTCTAAGGACTTGAGCCACCTTCTACTTCTTTCCCAGGCCATAGCAGAGAGCTGGATTGGAAGAGGAGCAGCTGGGACACCAACCAGCACCCATATGGGATGCTGGTGCCCCAGGAGGAGGCTTAGCCCACTATGCCACAGCACTGGCCCCAAACAATGAAAGTCTAAAAATATTTTAAAGCTCATAGAAAATGTGTATTATGAGAAAACTATGGGGTGGGCACTGAGGTGTAGGTGGTAAAGACGCTGCCTCCAGTGCCTGCATCCCATATGGTTGCCAATTTGAGTGCTGGCTGCTCCGCTTCCAATCTAGCTCTCCGCTATGACCTGGGAAAGCAGTAGAAGATGGCCCAAGTCCTTGAGCCCCTGCACCCACGTGGGAGACCCAAAAGAAGCTCCTGGCTCCCTGCTTCAGGTCACCATAGCTCCGGCCGTTGCGCCAATTGGGGAGTGAACCAGCAAATGGAAAACCTCTCTCTCTCTCTGCCTCTCCTCTCTCTGTGTAACTCTGACTTTCAAATAAATAAATAGATCTTTAAAAAATTATGCATGGATCTCAAAAGTTTTTGTACCAAAATAAATCAAACTTTTAATTCCATTTCCACGGTTTTTAAAAAGTTTTATAAATCAATCAATTAATGCATCTAAAAGGCAGAGTGGCAGAGACAGAGAGACACAGAGAGCTCTCCCATCCACTGTTTCACTCCCCAAATGTCTGCAACAGCCAGGGTTGCACTAGGCTAAAGCCAGGAGCCAAGAACTCCATCAGGATCTCCCACTGGGGTTGTAGGGGACCAAGCACTTGAACTATCATCTTCTGCCTCCCAAGTACATTAACAGGAAGCTGCATTGGAAGCACAGCTGGGGCTCGATCAGGGCACTCTCATACGGGATGTGGTTGTCCCAAGGATCCACTTAGTCCTCTGGTTCACAATGCTGCCCCCCATGGACTGTTTGAAGTATCCTCGTGCTCTCTTCCTGATTCTTGTAAGCACTTTCTTAAGTGTGGCAAGGAAGTTTCGGAATCTCCACCCCAAGGCTCAAGGTTCAAGGTTTTCAGGCTCATCCACCCAAAGCCCCACCCGCCTGGCGCCATGACTTTGACAAATGTACCAAGGCTGCACACTCAGCCTGCACTGGCAGCTCTCTCACCCCTACACTCAGAGGCTCACCCTGATTTTCAGCAGCTGGCCTGGAAGCTGCAGGAGCCTTAGAACCTGGTGGAAAGCTCCTGTGGCTTTTACCCGTGTTAAGGCGGCTGTTAGCTGCCTGAAACGGGCATTTGCTTTCTTGCAAGATTTCCATGCTATCGAGGTACTTCAAAACACTCATGGAAAGTGGAATTAAAATATGTTTATTTGGGGAGTTGATGTTGTGGCAATGCAGGTTAAACTGCTGCTTGAGACGCCACAGGCATCCGGTATCAGAGTGCTGGTGCAAGTCCTGGCTGCTCTGTGTCTGACCCAGCTCCCTGCACCTGGGAAGGCAGCAGAAGATGGCCAAGTACCTGGGCCCCTGCACCCATGTGGGAGACCAGGATGGAGTTCCTGGCTCCTGGCTTCGGCCTGGCCCAGCCTTGGTTGTTAGGACAATTTGGGGTGTGAACTAGCAGATGAAAGATCTGTCCCCTTTCCCTGTCCCTCTGCTTTTCAAATAAAAAAAAATCTTGTTTTTTAAAGATGTCTTTTTGGATGCAAAAAGCCCTTTGAAACCAATGCCTAGTTTTTCATGTATACATTTCCATAAACTTTTTGAAGACCTTTTTTTTTTTAAAGATTTATTTTATTTATTTGAAAGACAGAGTTACAGAGAGAGGTAGAGACAGAGAGAGAGGTCTTCCATCTGCTGATTCACTCCCTAGATGGCTGCAACAGCCAGAGCTGTGCCGATCCGAAGCCAGGATCCAGGAGCTTCTTCTGGGTCTCCTACATGGGTGCAGGGGCCCAAGGACTTGGGCCATCTTCTACTGCTATCCCAGGCCATAGCAGAGAGCTGGATTGAAAGTGGAGCAGCCAGGACTCGAACTAGCACCCATATGGGATGCCGGAGCTTCATGCCAGGGCTTTCATCCACTGTGCCACAGCGCCGACCCCTTGAAGACCCTTTGTAACAGTAAAAGCTAGCCTACTCTACATTTCCTAAAATTATCATTACTCCCAAACCAGCCAAATGTCACGGACACCCCATTTTCTGGCCCAATCCTGCCTTCCACTTGCACCCACCCCTGCTCAGCACAGGTGGTTCTGGTGCGACTTCACACCGAGGGCCATGGCTAACCTCCTGACTCAGTCCCTGTTGCCATTGGAACAGTCATGATTGGACTTCACAACCCCACCCTGAGACACTCCTTCCTAGGACCACTCTAGGGACCCGCTAGCTTAGGGGCAAGTGGTGTGTATGGCTATGGGGTGAGGTGCAAGGCACAGTGTGTGTGAAGCCAGGGCAGCCCATGCGGAGCTGGCCACGGTAGCAAGGCAGGGCCAGACACGGTCAGGGCTGAGGCGGGGTGTGTGTGTGTGTGTGTGTGAACATGGGGCTGGGAAGCTCGGATGAGGCATTAAGAGACGTCTGAGCCCAAGACAGATCATGGATTTTCTTTCTAAGCGAGCTCCCCCCATTTGCATTTATTGATGTCATGTGATGGATGGGCTCGGTCCTCACTCTGGTATCTTATCTGATGTCAGCTTTCTCCCCTGAGTGCTTCCTTTGTTTGTGTCTTGGGCTCTGCGGTGTGCGGGTGTGCGTGCGTGTTTTCTGGAGGCTACTTCCCTGCACTGGTGGCAACGTCGCGTGCTATTTCTCGGGGAAACCACCCGACTTTGTCAGGACGAGACATGTCACTATGCAAACATGCGAGCTGATGCAGGCAGCCTGCGACTGCAGGCACGTGCACGCTCCCTTTTGCTTTGCTGCTATGTGTTTGTGCCTGACACAGAAATCCTGACAGAGCCTTGTCCTCCCAATGCCCATCGAGAGAGGTGGGGGGAAAGGTCGGCGTGTTTGTAATTACATGCACAGCTTCAGCGAGACCATTCCTAAGAGAACTTTGATTTTGACTTGTGTTAATGAGAACCAAATCCTTCTCTTACAGTTTCACCTGTCTGATGGCTGGAAGAATTTTCTACATACTAGCTCATACTAGCTTCTTGTTCTTTGTGTTTCATACCTTGTTCCTTTTTTTTTTTTTTTTTACAAAATCTTATTTATTTATTTTAATTTTATTTGAGAGACAGAGACAAGGCAAAGTGATCATCCTCATTTATTGATTGACCCCCTCCCCCGCCATGCCCCTAACAGTTGGGGTGGGAGTGGGAACTCCATCCGGGTCCCCCAGGTAGGTGCAGGAGCCCAAGCACTTGGTCCGGCCTCCTCTGCTTTCCCAGGTGCATCAGCAGGGACCTGGCCCCGAAGCAGAACAGCCGGGACTTGAACCCATACTCTATGGGATGCTGGCATTGGGAGAGGTGGCTTAACCCACTGTTGTCACTATGCTGGCCTCTCAAATAAATTCAGAAAATAAATTTAAAAAATTTTAAAAGGCTGTTTAGTGATGAGAACACCAGAGCAAGCAGGGTCGGCCAGCCCGAGGAGGACGGGAGTGCTGAATTGTGGAATCTGAGGTGCCTGGATGCTGGATCTTTGGCTGCCTTAACAAAGATGTTAAGAAAGGACGAGTTTAGAGCAACAGAACTTTCTGTAATAACGACAAAGCTCTGCGTTTGCACTAACTGCCCGTCGCTATTGAGCACTGCAAATGTGGCCAAGGAGATGGAGGAACTGAATTTTAAATCTTATCTGGGCTTACTTAAAATTTAAGTAGCCACACATGGCTAGTCCTACCACGGAGGGCACCAGTACAGACAGCCTGAGCAGCCATAGAGGCCAGACAGGGGGCGGGGCCTGCCACTCCCTTAAACACAATGGCTGGGCCCATGGTGCTTTTAGAGACTGTTTTAATGTCTTTGAAGACCAGCAAGAAAAAAAAAATGTGTAAGCTAAAAGAGATGCTGTAATGTATAATATCAGTAGAGGCAGGCACCTTTATGCTAATGCAGTGGTCAAATAAAACATAAACAGGGGCTGGCGCTGTGGCATAGAGGGTAAAGCTGCCACCTGCAGTGCCGGCATCCCATATGGGCACCGGTTTGAGTCCTGGCTGCTCCACTTCCAATCCAGCTCTCTGCTGTGGCCTGGGAAAGCAGTGGAAGATGGCTCAAGTCCTTGGGCCCCTGCACCCGCGTGGGAGACTGGGAGGAAGCTCCTGGCTTTGGATTGGCCCAGCTCTGGCAATTGCAGCCATTTGGGGAGTGAACCAGTGGAGGGAACACCTCTCTCCCTCTCCTTCTCTCTCTGTGTAATTCTGACTTTCAAATAAAGAAATTAATCTTTTTTTTTTTTTTTGGACAGGCAGAGTGGACAGTGAGAGAGAGAGACAGAGAGAAAGGTCTTCCTTTACAGTTGGTTCACCCTCCAATGGCCGCCGCAGCGCACCGCGCTTATCCCAAGGCAGGAGCCAGGTGCTTCTCCTGGTCTCCCATGGGGTGCAGGGCCCAAGTACTTGGGCCATCCTCCACTGCCTTCCCAGGCCACAGCAGAGAGCTGGCCTGGAAGAGGAGCAGCCGGGACAGACTCCGACTCCCCAATGGGGACTAGAACCCGATGTGCTGGCGCTGCAGGCAGAGGATTAGCCTAGTGAGCCGGCCCAAATTAATCTTTAAAAAAATAAAACATAAACAAATACTAATGGCGGGAGTGCCCAGGGCCCAGGCAGGTGGAGGTGCGCTGAGGCAGGCGCCTCCCTGGAATTCCCCCATCTCTGTCTGGCCACCTCCCCTTCTGAACGCCCCCACCCCCACCCCAGAGAGCCCACCTGCCCCAAGGCCTGGTACAAAGACCCCTGCCCCCAGACTTGGAAACCTCACCTGCAGGAAGTGACACGGGTGGGCAAAAGGCATGGGGGGAGGGGCTGTTGCAGAGTTGCAGAAGGGTTCCTGCCCGAGGGCAAGGCCAAGTTCAGGAGAGTGTGCGGCCATTAATCTGTGACACTGACCCCATTACACAGAGGACCAAGCCGCGGCTCAGAGAGGGTGCAGGACCTGCCCAGGCTCCCGCGGCTGGGGGATTCCTCCCTTAGCCACGGTGGGGTCGCGGACAGGGCCTAAGAAGCGAGAAGCTTCTGTGCGGACCACGCTGAGGGCCGTCATGTCCACTACTCAGAGCTGACACCAAGAGCGACCCTCGGGGGCTCATTTTCTCCCTCGTGCATGTGCTGGAGCAGGGGTCTCCCTCTCGGCACAAGGAAGGAGGGAGAGAAAAGAGAAGCTCACAGCCCCGCCTCCCTGGCATCCCCTGCCGCGGGTCTTCCCCACCCCCGCGCTAGGCCCACCCCGCTGAGAGCAAGGTCTGGCGAGCAGGAATGCGGCTCGGCCCCTTTAAATCCGTCCGGGAACGCCCGGGGCCGGGCGGCGCCGTTCCGGGACCTGCTGGCCGGTGCGGGTCTCGGCGGGTGCGGGTCTCGGCGGCCTCCGGGTGCTTCCGAGCGCCGGCTCACAGAGGGCACGATGAGCCGCATCTACCACGACAGCGCCCTGCGGAACAAGGCGGTGCGCAGCGCGCGGCTGCCCGGCGCCTGGGAGCCCGCCGCCCACCAGGGGTAGGCCCCGCCGGCGGGAGCCGGGCCGGGAGCTCGGGGCTGCGGGTCCCCCTGGGCAGAGGATTCCGACCCCCACGCGGGGCTCCCGGGGCGGCGCTGGCTGCGGGTCCCCCACCGGCTGCTGGGCACCCCCGGGCCTTTGCACAGCGGCCGGGCGAGGGCAGGACCTGCTGGAGAGCCAGGGAGCCGGGAAGCAGGGAGGGACCGCCCCTTGGCAGTTAGGAGCAGGGAGGATTCGTGCGAAGTGAAATAAGTGAGACGCAGAGAAGACAGAAATCCTGATGATCCCGCTTCCAGGGGCCATCTGGAGCAGTGGAACTGAGAAGCAGAGAGGCAGTGGGAGTCCCCGGGAACTGGGGCTGGGGGGAGTGGGGGAGTTACAGGGTACCCAGGGCAGCTGTAAGATGAGCCAGTTCGTCACACTGAACGTGGTAGACAGCACTGACCCACTGCACACCTCGAGTGTACACAGGCTTTGTCAGCTGATGTTCTTGGGAAAAAAAATAGAATTTCCGGGGTGTGTGTGTGTGTGTTATCTGGGCTCTGAGTTTTGCCGGGGCCCCCATGAAACTGGTGTGTGACGGTGGAAGGGTGCAGAGGGGGGCACATTATCCCCTCCCCCTGTAGCCGTGTGGTTCCCCCTTGGGAAACCAGCTGCCCAGGGCCCCACCTTCAAAGGCCACAATTGGATTAAGTTCTTAATTAATCCACTAACAAAGGGCTCCGGGGATAGGCAGCGAGTGCCCTGCCTGATAGCCACCCCTCACAGGGTGGATGCGGCAGGGGGGAGAGAGCCCCTTTTCCTCTTCCCACTCCTGTTCGTCTTCCGTGGGCTGGTGACCGCGTGGCTGTAAGGACAAAGTGGTTTCACACAGGTGGAAATGGGAGAGCGCATACAGCAGCTTAGACGTCTTCCCCCACATCTGGTGAAACAAAGATAAAACCCTTTCTATGGAGTAAGCACGTCTGAATGTACATTCTCAGCTCGTCCCTGGAGGAGCAGCGAGAGGCGGCTGTGTTCTCCCCATTTTGTAGATGAGGAACGCTGAGGCTGTAGTTACAGTAACTCCCAGCAGCCCTGCAGGAGGGGCCAGAGCTGGGTTTCAGGGCCGTCTGGCAAGGTTCCTGCTGTGCTCTGGGCACCGCCCCAGGCTTTGAGACCCTTGGAGGGACGGGGCCCCCGTGGCCTGCCGTGTCTGGTGCAGGCCCTGACCTGGGCCAGCAGACTCAGCGGAAGCTGTTTCCAGGGCACTGCCATAGCCGGCGTCCCGTCTTTCCTCTCCTCGCCAGGGGCAGCGGCGTCCTCTTGGAGGGACAGCTGCTGGATGTGTCTCGACACTGCATCTCGGATGCCCGTGGCAGCAAGGTGAGGCTGTGTCCTCAGTGGCTTCTCCGTCTTCACTCCCTGGGCGTCTCCTTGTGCTGGGCTCTGCTCCTTCCTGGTGGACTCCTAGCGTGGGTAGGAACGGAAGCCCACGCTGGGCCACCGGCTGGATAGGGAACCGCAGGGCTGGGCTGGGCTGGGCTGAGCGGCAGATGGGTGCAGGAGCCTAGATTCCAGCCAGAAGGGCCTGGCCCCAGGTGGGAAGGCAGCGGACCAGGCCCTGACCCACGTGTGTGTGAAGGCTGCCTCGCAGACACCCGCTGGGCCATCAGTCCCACGCCCCTGCCTGTCCCTTTGCCCTTAGCCTCCTAACATGGACCTGACTGTGCCTTTTGCTAGTTATCTATTTTTGATGGACATGGAACAGGAATTAAATAACTTTATTTTGGTGTAAAAAGCCCCTGAAACCCATTCATAAACGGCCCTGGAAAATGCGGATAATGGAAAACCCACGTATGGATTTCAGCACTTCTTTGTACCCAGCGCACTTGTCCTGGAGTTCTGTGTTTTCCTGGAGCTTGTAGAAGTCCTCGCGTGTTTGCTTTGTCTCTCCTGAGCGCGAGACCTGCTGTCCACTGCCCTTCCAAACACCGCACTCTGATGTGCTGGCTGGCTGTTTCCCTCTCTGAACCCGGGCTCTACCG
The DNA here is from genome assembly GCF_051225735.1 of Oryctolagus cuniculus. Lineage (NCBI taxonomy): Eukaryota > Metazoa > Chordata > Mammalia > Lagomorpha > Leporidae > Oryctolagus > Oryctolagus cuniculus. The sequence continues at coordinate 99,710,545 of NC_142878.1, read as the reverse complement.
CAGGCCCTCCCCAGGGGCTGCCTGCTGGTCGGTCTCCCACGCCCGCGGGAGCAGCCTCAGCTCCAGCTCACTGTTGACCCCCGTGCCAGACGAGGCTAGGCTGCTTGTACCCTCGCCTCCTTGGCACGCAGTTCAGCAGGGGGGCACAACAACCATCCGGGGCTGCCCTGGTGGACAGGCCGCGCTCTCACCCACCTTGCTTGCTCTGGGTTGCTGGTTCCTCCCGGCCACCCAACTGCCACCCCGCTGTCCCCTCTTCCTCCCAGCCCGGGTGGGCAATGCCAAGCCCCTTCCTTGTCTTCCCCTCCCCTCCCTTCCTGCTCTCACCTCCACTCGCCTGTGGTGGACCTTCAGCCTCTGCCAGCAAAGCCTCACACCCGCCCTCCTGCCCCGGCTGTCCCCGAAGCTCAGCCCTGGCCCGCTGGCATCTCCAAGGCTCTCACTGCTGCCCAGAAGCCTTCCAGGATTCCTTCTTGTCTACCAGATAACTCCCAACTCCAGATGCCAGCACCAGGCCCCACTCAAACCGGTCCTACCGGCTCTCCCAGCCCAAGCTGCCCCAGAGCCTCCAAGGGCACTGCACTGCCCAAACCTGCACGTGGCCTTGGCCTGTGCTGTCCCGGGCTTTGCACTTCCTCCTCCACTCCACAGGCGAATCCCACCCTTCCTCCTCCTCCCAGGAAGTGGTATCAGCTGCTTGGATCGGAGCAGCCGGCGAGCAGCGTCGACGGCACAGTCCAGGCTTTGCACTGTGCTTGCGTGTAATCCCGTTCCTGACCTAGACGTTGTGTCACCCCCGTGGGGACACTGAGACTCGGGTGGGGGTGGGGCTAGGAGTGACTTGCCCCAGGTGCTGCACCTGTCAGAGAGGCTACCCTTTCCCCAGAAACCACTCCTACTTCACGGGACAGACTGAGCATCCCTGGTCCAAAAGTACAAAATCTGAAACTTTGGGGGCACCCATGTGATGCCACCAGTGTGTGTGATCCTTGGTGCCTGGGTTCAGGGGTACTGTACACACCTGTCTCTGGCCATGTGGAGACATTGAGGTCCAGTGAGCAGGTGAATGAAGGAATAGTTGAGTGTGTGGGGGGAGCATCTTCCCAACCTGGACGTCTTTGGGGGCTAAGGTGGGATTCCAGGGTAGAGGATGAGGTGGGTGCGGGCTGTGGTCAGGGCCTGCAGGATGTTTTGGAGTAGGGAGAGGATGAAGCAGCCCCTCCCTCTCTCTCTTTCCCTCTCTCTCTGCCTGGCTGCAGGAGCGCTATTACGTGCTGTACGTCCGGCCCAGTCGCATCCATCGCCGTAAGTTCGACCCCAAGGGAAAGGAAATCGAGCCCAACTTCAGTGACACCAGGAAGGTGACCACCGGCTTCCTCATGTCGTCCTACAGTAGGTGTCTTTCCCCTCTGCCCCAGTGCTCCGCAGCGGAGCCTGCCTTTGTCCCTGTGCCTCTTGGTCCCAGCTTCGAAGCTGGTGTCTGCCACAGGGCCCCTGCCCCCACTGCTCCTTGCTGCCCCCCAAATTCACTGAGAGACTCCCACTGCCCCACCGTAATCCAGGCTGGCCCTCCCAACTTCCGCCGTTGCCTGCAGCCTGGTAGAACTCTTGGCAACCTTGGCTGCGAGCTCCAAGCGCCTCCATGCAGAGCCCAGCCCAGGCCCCCAGCAGCCGCTGTCTCATCACCAAAGTCCTTGTTAGGCTCCTGGGCCCTGCCTTAGTCTGTCGGTGCTGCTAGCTGGTCATTTATAAACAGCACAGGTTTGCCTCTCACAGTTGTGGAAGCTGAGAAGTTCAAGGTCAAAGTGCTGGCAGATTCAGTGTCTGCTTCAGAGATGGTGCCTTCTTGCTGTCTCCTTGCCATAGCTGAAGGGCAAGGCAGCTCCCTTACCCGATTTTTTTTAAAAAGAGATTTATTTTATTTGAAAGGCAGAGTTTACAGAGAGAGAGGAAGAGACAGAGAGAGAGAGACAGGGAGAGAAAGATCTTCCATCCGCTGGTTCACTCATCAAATGGCCACAAGAGCCAGGGCTGGGCCAGACCAAAGCCAGGAGCCAGGGGCTTTTTCTGGGTCTCCCACTTGCATGCAGAGGCCTAAGAACTTGGAGTGTTTTCCACTGCTTTCCCAGGTGCGTTAGCAGGGAGCTTGATCAGAAGTAGAGCATCGAGGAATTGAACTGGTGCCCATATGGGATGCCGGTGCTGTAGACAGCAGCTTAACCCATGATGCCACAGCACTGGCCTCTGTGTTACTGATTTTATGAGCGTGCCAGTCCCATCCCTGAGACTCTGCCTTGGTGACCTGCTCCTAAAGTCCCCCTTGGGAAGACCATTGTGTCAGGGACTGGGTTTCAGCATCCAACATTTCTGCATCCAGACCCTCTCCAGCTCGGCAAAGATCTGGGGCCTCTTCCAGCTTTCCCTGTAGAAGGGAGGGCCTCTTTGCTGATTGCCGCTGTGTGAGAAGACTTTGAGGTTGAAGGCGAATCGGGCATTTCATTCATTCATTCATTCATTCATGCTGTTGGTTGCTCATTGATTCCCGGAACATCTCAGTGAGCCGCTGCTGGGCCCTGGGCCTTGCTGGGCACAGACGGGGATGAACGACACTCAGTCCTGCACTTGAGGTGTCCCAGGCTGGTGGAGGAGACCTGGGCTGGCGCGTGGGAGGCTCAGTCAGGGGAGCCCTAAGGTGGGAACACCCATGCTGGATCTTTCTAGATCAGCAGAAGCCAGCCTGTGTTCCCGGGGGCGGTGGGGAGGGGGGGCAGTGTGCCCAGACGTGAGCCCAGGTGTTCCATCCAGGCCACCAGATGTGTGTGATGCAAGGGGCAGGGGCCGGAAGGAGCTGAGCTCCCATGGAGGCTTTGAGGCAGCCCTTCCTTGAGTGGCTGTCAGTAGGGAAGCGATGCAATGCGATTTGATTGGTTTGAGAAATTCTCCCGGGAGGAAGACAGCTTGGAGAGCCGGAATGTGGGTGCTGAGTGATTGAGCGTGCAAAGCACCCAGCCTCCCCTGGCTGTGCACAGGCCCCCACAGGTGCTGCTGACGCGGCAATGCCAACCCTGTGTGCCCGCAGAGGTGGAAGCCAAGGGGGACAGCGACAGGCTCACGCCCGAGGAGCTGATGGCACTGGTGAACAAGCCCCAGCTGCTGGCGTTGACGGAGAGCCTGGCCCCTGATGGGACCGTGGCGTTCTGGATGCCTGAGTCAGAGATGGAGGCCATGGAGCTGGAGCTGGGGGCCGGGGTACGGCTGAAGACTCGGGGCGATGGTCCCTTCCTGGGTGAGCTGACCCCACATTGCTGGGTGGCCTCCGAGGGCCCCCAGCCTCCTCTGTGCTGCCCCTGCACCTCCTGCCCAGAGCTCGTGAGCGCTCAGCCTAGCAGGTTGGGCCTGGCCTCTGCTGGGGCACAACCCACCCCCTGGGATTAAACCCTAGGCAAGTGCCCTGGGGCCGTGCAGCCTGGGTATGCCACCCAATCCCATGGCTCCTGTGAGTGGCCACTTCCATCTAGCTCCTTGGGGGGGTTCCCACCCAGGGCTTTAGGGACCCCACCAGTCTGGGCCCAGCCCCCCAGCCCCTGTGTGTCTGCCATCAGCAGAGAGGACCCATCAATGTCTGTTCTTCTCTCAGAGTCATTAGCCAAACTTGAGGCTGGTACAGTGACCAAGTGTAACTTTGCTGGCGACAGCAAGACAGGCGCCTCCTGGACAGACAACATCATGGCCCGGAAGTCCTCAGAAGCGGCCACGGCGGAGGTCCGCGAGCAGGGAGACGGAGCCGCAGACGAGGAGTGGGTAGGTCAAGAGCAAGCCGTGTGCCTGGTCTTGGTGCCGTTGCACAAGGCGCTTCAAATGTCCACGGAAAATGGCATTGAAATACGTTCATTGGTGTGCCAGCAATTTAAAATCCGTGTATATGAGGGTCTTCAAAAAGTTCATGGAAGTGCAAATTATTGAAACGCTATGTGTGAGTTTCAATGGCCGGAGATGTGCCAATCCAAAGCCAGGAGCCAGGAGCTTCTTCCAGGTCTCCCATGCAGTTGCAGGGGCCCAGGGAATTGGGCCATCTTCTACTGCTTTTCCAGGCCATAGCAGAGAGCTGGATTGGAAGTGGAGCACTGGGACTTGAACTGGCGTCCATATGGGATGCCGGCACTGCAGGTGGTGGCTTTACCTGCTACACCACAGCGCCGGCCCCTAGATTTACCTTTTAATTCCATTTTTCTCCAAACCATTTGAAGTCCCCATGTATGCTCTGTTCACATCTCTTTACCATTTGGATTTCTCCCAGGATGACTGAGTTGCCGGGACACAGACACCTCCTGAGCCCACCAGCACCTCCTACAACACAAGTGGGAATGTCTTCCATCCACTACCACCACCTGGAGCTGGAGCCCACTGAGCCTTACCTGGTTCCTCCCGACGGCCGCCTTGCCTTATTGCTTGAACAGGCTCTGCTGAAACCAAATCCAAGACCGTGACATTGGCCGTGGGGCCCTCGCTGTGGCTCGCGGCGGGTCCTTCCTGCCCATGTTCAGGACGAGCCTTCCAGGATGGCAGCCTTGCTTCGGGGGCAGGCGGAGGGCAACTTCCCCTTGAGCTGCCCGGCGGAGCTGGACTCGGTCTTGGTGCAGACTTGGGGAGCGTCCCATGTCCACGTGCGGAGTGGCTCAGAGGAGTCGGGGGGCTCCCTGCTCCATCCTCGTTGCCTCCTGCTTTCCTTCCACTCCTTCCCCCTCCCTGGTGCTCCGTGCCGTGGCCTCTGCTGCCCTGTTCACCTCGCCCTTGGGTGCCGGTTCTTTCTCCCTTCCCTGACTGTCTCCGGGGCCTCCCTGGCTACGTTCCTGGAGGATGCTGTTGGCAGGGAGGCCGATGGTGTTCACAGGTGTGGCTGGCTGGTCTGCCTCGCCCAGGCTCACTCTGCCAAGGCCACATTTTAGAGAACACTTTTGTAGTTGTTTTGTACCTTGAGAACGTTTTATCACGAGTAAAGCCTCAGAAAACAATTTCTGCACACGGCTTCAGGGGTCAGAAACCTCGCAGCTAAGCCACGCCCCCGGGCCCGAGCATTGGTCACGAGCGTGCCCACGCTGGGAAGGGATCTGGGGTTGGCGTCTACGTGTTTTAGGGACTTGGTGGCAGGTGGATCCCATGTGACTTGGGAAAGGGGAGATGGAGGTGACCTAGGAATTATCGAGGCCCCTTCCTGTGCTGGCCATGGTAATCGCTAAACACACTGACTGCCGAGTGCTCCTGGTGCTGGTACTTGGCGCTAGGCGCTCGCGAGGTCTTCCTTGTCACAGCCATCCCCTGAGGTCTGTACGCTTGTCATACTTTTTATATAGGGCTGCAGCTGGGCTCCCTGGGCGGTCTGTGGAGGAGAGAGGAATTTAAACCCAGGCAGTCAGATTTCAAGACCCACATTCTTAACTCTCCGGACCAGTCTGCTTCCTTGTGCATACGACAAAAAGAGAAAAAGGAGCTGGGAAGAGGCTCAGCAACTTGCTCACAGGTGCAGAACCAGGATGGAAATCCGGAGCAGCCAGAGGCCAAGTTTATGCCCCTTGCACGTGCTCTGCTTCCCTCGTCTGCAGTGCGGTCTTTGATACAGGGGCCAGAGATGGCAGAGCCACCTCACTGGTGTCCAGCATCTGGATGGGGCTGGCTCCCAGGCAGCTCATGCCGGGGCCTCAGCTATGGGGGTGTTGAGGGAAATGAGTGAGCAGGAGGGTAACTGGGGCTACTGACCGGGCATGGAGGCCCCAGTGTGGGGGATCCTGCTGCCCGATGCACTGTGGCTAAAGGGGACCGCAGTCCCGTGTGCACAGCACCCTTCCAGACAAGGATGCCCCATGTGTCACAGAGAAGCAAGAGAAAGGGCTGGGGGTCTTGGATAGGATTCAGGAAGACAAAGGCTACTGTGGGGGAGATCGGCGGTCGGGGTGGGGCAGGTGTGTGGGAGCCGAGGCTGGAGGTCGGGTTTTATGCCATCTCCAGGCAGAGCTGGGATTCAGAGACTTCACCCTAACTTCTGGGAAGCTAGTAAGCCCATGGAGGGCGACCCGGTCTGCTCTGTAGGTTTTGGAGATCACATGGCCACGGAGAGCTCACTGGGGAGACCGCTGGTGTTGACCAGGTGAGCCTGCAGGGGGCTGATGGAAAGAAGAAAATGGCTTGAGGGGCATTCTGGGGGGTGGGGGTCAGGACCCCAAGGAAGTGAGGAGAGAGCAAGGGTTGGGAATGATGCCCAGGTCACAGGTGTGTGGAGGTTCTCAGCAGAGACCTGGCTGTAGCCCGCAAGCAAGGGAGCAGAGATCCACGCCCTGGAGAAGGGGACAGGAGCTGGGCTCCAGGCTGGGCAGGCAGGGAGACTGAGGCACCTGTTCCATCTGAGTAGGATGGGGGGGGCGGTGAGAAGCTGCTGTGGCCCAGCGGCTGCCTGGGCTCACAGGGCTCACCCTGGCACCCTGCACAGGAGTCCCTGTGAGAGCACAGCTGTCCCCAGCTCCCCAGCACATGGGAGGCCCACGGTCCTGGTTGTACTGTGGCTCCTTTGTGGGCGAGAAATGGCTGGGTGTTAGGGTGGGGCTGGCCAGTGGGCCGGAGCACCTGTAGACACGTGTGGGGAGCTGAGGAAGGAGCAGGGGCTGCACCCGGCTTCCAGTGCCCCCCCACCTCCAGGGCAGTTTTCTGAAAACACCTTGGCCCCCATCACGCCCTTGATGAAGAGTTCAAATTCCCTCTCACAACTCACAGAGCTCGTGACACTGCCGCAGTCACACCCTCCTTCCTCTGCCTGCTCCCTCCTTATCAGCTCTGGGCTGTATTCCAGAGTAGCTAGAAGGAGTTTCTGCAGGGGCTTAATCAATGCTAGAAACAGAAGGTGGTGGTGGTAGTGTTTTTATGATCCAGTTTGTTGGCACAATGTTAAGTTAAAACTCAAACACTTCTATGGGATTTCTTGGAGCCTTTAAAAAATTAATTGGTTGTTTCAGAGAGACAGATCAACAGAGAGACAGATAGAGACATAGCTCCCAGCCATTGGCTCACTTCCCCAAATGCCTGTAACAGCTGAGGCTGAACCAGGCCAAAGCCAGGGGCCAGGAACTCTATCCAGGTCTCCCGTGGGGGTGACAAGAACCTAATCATTTGAGCCATCGCTGCTGCCTCCAGAGGTCTGCATTAGCAGGAAGTTGGAGTCAGGAGCAGGGCCAGGAATGGAACTCAGGTACCCTGGGAGTTTCAATAGGCTAATCTGCACCAAAACTCTTCAAGACGGACATGGCTATGTATGCGCCATATTTGTCTGACCACAGAACTCCCAGTGAGGGGCATCTCGTGGGACAGCTGCCATGAGACACTAGTTTTGGAGAGCCTGCCCTGGTCCCAGGGAAGCCATGTCCATGTCCCCACCTCCTCTGTGTGGCTGGAGCTCTGTGGTCGGGAGGCCCCTTTCTTCCTTTCCACCTGGATCTGAATTCTTCCTCCAAGGTTCCCACCACCAAGCCTAATGATGGAACAGGACACGTCATTCAGATCTCCAAAGGAACCCAAGCAGATCCTTGAGCTCCCACTTGTACAGCAAACACATTTGAGGGATTAAACTCATCTCCATAAATAATGCATTTGGAAGCCACATTTAGGGGGCCAGTGTTGTACACAGCAGGTAAAACTGCCATGTGCAACCCTGGCATCCCATATGGGCGGCGGTTCAAGTCCCGGTTGCTCCTCTCCTGATATAGCACTCTGCTGTGGCCTGGGGAGGCAGTAGATGACTCAAATGCTTGGGCCCCTACACCCACGGGGGGACCTGGAAGAAGCTCCTGACTCCTGGCTTCAGATCAGCCCAACGCTGGCCACTGCAGCTCTTTGGGGAGTGAACCAATGGACAGAAACTCTCTTTCTCTGTCTCTCCCACTCTCTCTGTAACTCTTTCAAATAAATAAGTAAATCCTTTAAAAAGATCTAAAAATATATTTAAAGGGGAAAAGAACCCATATTTTCACTGTTATGTTCATAATTTGTAATATTTTGAATAATGTGTAATTTCTGTACATGATTGTAATGCTGTGCCTATACATAAAACTTGATTCTACTTTTATAGTTAATGTCACATAATCTCTTCCCATGCTGCTACATAGTCTTTATAGCCATCATTTTTAAGATTGACTGTCATGGAAAAGTTCTAGCACGGTTCAATGTTAGATATTTAAGTTGATCCCCATTTAGCTAATATATTTAACGTTTCAAAAAATGCCGAAATGTATAGTTCCCTCAACTTTCCCCTCCCACACAAACACTATATTTCTGGGTTATTGCTTTGGAATCTTTTGTAAAGTACTTGTTCTTTCGGCAGATTGCTTCCCCCAAGGGTTATTACCGGCAGTGTAGTTAGAGAACCATTTTCAAGCTACCCTTGCCAGAACTGGGGATGAAAACATTTTTTAAATGGTATCTGCTAAGGTAAACATTACTGCTTTAGGAGTGGATGCCCAGCCTCGCAGTCTGGACGCCCACATCCGAGTCAGCGCCTGGGTTTCGTTCTTGGCTCCAGCTTCCTGCTGCTGCAGACCCCGGTGGCAGTGGACCTGCCACTCCTGTGAGATCCCACTGCCAGCTCTGATCCCAGCCCAGCCCCCGCATTTGGGGAGTGAACCAAGCCATGGGGGGAGCTCTCTCTCTGCCTCTCAAATATTTAGAAATAATAATACTTCAGGGGTCGGTGCTGTGGCGTAGCGGGTAAAGCTGCTACCTGCAGTGCTGGCATCCCATATGGACGCTGTTTCAAGTCCCGGCTGTTCCACTTCCCATCCAGCTCTCTGCTATGGGCTGGGAAAACAGTGGAAGATGGCCCAAGTCCTTAGGCCCCTGCACCCACGTGGGAGACCCGGAAGAAGCTCTTTGCTCCTGGTTTCAGATTGGCCCAGCTCTGGTCTTTATGGTCATTTTTGGAGTGAACCAGCAGATGGAAGACCTCTCTGTCTTTCCTTCTCTGTCTGTAATGCTACCTCTCAAATAAATAAAATCTTAAAAAAAGAAAGAAAGAAAAAAAGAAAGGCAGAATCGGAGAAGAAAGTCAGAGAAAGAGAGGGAAGTCTTCTATCCATTCCCCAAATGACCACAATGGCAGTAGCTGGGCCTATCCGAAGCCATGAGCCAGAAGCTTCTTCTGGGTCTTCCACAAGGGTACAGGGGCCCAAGGACTTGGGCCATCTTCTACTGCTTTCCCAGGCCATAGCAGAGAGCTGGATGGGAAGTGGAACAGACAGGACTTGAACTCACGCCCATATGGGATGCTGACACTGCAGGGGGTGGCTTTACTTGCTACGCCACAGCGTCGGCCCCACAACTATTTTCTATGTTTAAAAATTTGTCTTACAAAAATTAGAATCTCTCTAATTGTATATGTTCTATTTGTGATTTTTTATTGCTCCTACAATAAATATATTCTCTTTTAAGATGTTTGTTTTCCATTTTGATTATTATTTGGTTTTATACTAAACTCTGCCTATAACTTAAGGGTAGGTATGAAATGATGTAACTAATTTGCCTATTTCCAAAGTGCTAACCAGTTATCCTAAAACTTTTTTTAAAAGATTTATTTATTAATTTATTTGAAAGGCAGAGTTCCAGAGAGAAAGGGAGAGACAGAGATCTTCCATCTGCTGGTTCACTCCACAGATGGCAACAACAGCCAGGGCTGGACTAGGCTAAAACCAGGAGCCTGGATCTTCTTCTGGGTCTCCCATGGGGGTGGCAAGAGCCCAAGCACCTGGGCCATCCTCTGCTGCTTTTCCCAGGCCATTAGCAGAGAGCTAGATCAGAAGTAGAGCAGCCGGGACTGGAACCGGCGCCCTATGGGATGCCTGCACTGTAGGCAGTGGCTTTACCTGCTACACCACAGCGTCGACCCGGGGGCAGGGGGTGGGTGTCTTGAGGCACCTTTTCACACACCCTCAGCCATTTTATTACAAAATCTAGAACTGGAATCTCCGGGCCTAATTTACATATTTAAAGTGTGTGTGTGTGTGTGTGTGTGTGTTTTAAATACATATTGCCAAACAGCCCTGGAGAGAGCTCTGCAGCTCCATTCGCTGTGTACGGACGGGCTGCACCTCACATACACCAGCTCACGAACAGAAAAAAGCAAGAACTTTCCCAACTTGGGACCGCAGTGCCTTCCACGTGGAACTGCATTAAAGACCTCAGAATCCGCCCATTCACCAGCTACCCCGGCAGCAGCCCTCCTACACCTGGAGACGACCCTAATTCACAGCAGCATTGTGCGCAACACTGAGAAAGAAGCACGAATTAACCGTTCCTTAGCCGAGGAACTCAGCGGATCGTCCCGGGAAAGGACTGCGGATTCGACGCGGACGGTGCCGTTTCTGCCTCCGGATCTGCTTTTCCGACGTGCTCGGCTTTTCGCCCCGGCCAGGATTCTGGATATGCAGCGGTCCGTGTGGACGAGGGGCTCAGGATCCGGATTCGCGTCCCATCCGGTCTCGCTCCTTGCTGTCCACATCTGCCCCATCCCCGGCGAGCTCTCCGCCCTCTGCAGGGCCTCAGGGGGCCCCGGACCCTTTAGTGCTCGGACTGCGGGGCGCCGGAGCCTAGTTTCCGGGCGAGGCTCTTAGCCGCGTACCAACCGGAAGTGCCCGTGTTATGACGGGAAGAGGTGCTTTCTGGGAACAGCAGGTGCTGAGGGGGTTGCATGGTCCGCAAAGATGATTCAGGCGATTTTGGTTTTCAACAACCACGGAAAGCCACGGCTGGTCCGCTTCTACCAGCGTTTCGTGAGTGCGGCCCGGCTTCGCCACGCCCCTTCCTGGCGTCTGCGCCCTCTTCCCTCCCCCTTTGGCCCCTCTGCGCGCCGCTTGTTGACCACTTCGGGTTCCTGCGCCCCGCATGACCCTCACGCTCTTCAGCTCCTTGCGTCCCCTAGGCAGGGGCCGACATCCGGCCCGCAGGCCACCGCCCCACCGCCCTGTTGTCCTATGTACCCTTTCGGGACCCCGGCGCTTCCCGGGGTGGAGCCGCGGTGGAGAGTGTGCCTCGCCGAGAGTATGAGTGCTGGAGCCCCTTTGTTTCTACTTTCTGGTTGTTGGCCGCAGTTGCATGAGGAGGGAAAAGCATTGATCTGCTTTAAATTCTTGTCTTAGCCGGGAGGACTGAGAAAGTCCTTTTCTTGCAATGGTCTTGGCTTCAGTGTTGGCTTGGGACCGCCCGGGCGCTTCTCTGCACCGTAGGGTTGAAGAAAGCCAGCTTTAGTGCGGGAAGTTGGTGGGAAATGACGGTTGCTGCCGCGGGACAGCTCAATAAATGATCATGTGAATTTGGATTTTCCAAAAAAAAAAAAAAAAAAACATTTCACGAGAAAAACACAAACACAGCTCACTTTTCCTGCTTTTGGCAAGCTAATAAACCTCTTCCGGACCTGTATTCCAGTCTCTGTCCAGTACAAATGAAAAACAACCCTAGCCTTTTCGTAGGATTTCTAAAGCGAGATTTTTTCAGACGACAGCGCGCTAAAAATGACAAGCATTCAGCCTCACTGTTAAACCTGTATTTGTGTCTGTGGATCCTCCGCCCGCCACCCCAGTGTTTTTCTGACAGTTGCTGAGATCCCTCACCCACCGCACGGTTCACTTACTTGAAGTGTGCATGCGGGGACGCGGCCTCGAGGTGCTGCGTGGGCTGCCCACCTGCCGTGGTGGATGCCAGACTTCCGGTCTGGGCTCCGCTCCTCAGTCCAACTTCTGCGGACCTGAGGAGGCGGCAGGTGATGGCTCAGCTCACCGAGTCCCTGCCACCCCCGGGGCTGGATTGGTTTCAGTCTGGGTGCCAAGGACATTTGGGGAGTTATTGCTGTTTCTTTCCGTCTCTCTGCCTCTCAAATACCTTTAAAAATACACTGTAGCTCCAAGTGGTTTGTAGTGTTCACAAAGGTGTGCAACCATCACCACAACTTTGCTTAGAAGCCCTGCCCTTAGCAGCAAATACTGCAGGCCTGGGCAACCACTTAGCTCCCTTCTGCCTAAATTTGCCTATCCTGGACAGTCCATTTAAGTGGAATCCGACAATATGTGGTCTTTTGTGTCTATCTTCTTTTACTTAATGTTCTTCCATGTTATAGCGTGTATCTGTTCTTCATTACTTTGTGTTGCCTAATAATACTCCATTGTATGTATATGTCACATTTTAAAAACACGTATTTATTTGGAAGAGTAGAGAGAGGGAAAGACAGAAAGAGGCCTTCCGTCCTCTGGTGTATTCCCCAAACGATCACCACAGCCATAGCCGGCCGGGCTGAAGCCAGGGGCTCCACTCTGGTCTCCCACCTGGGGGCAGGGCCTGAAGCACCTGGTTCTGCTTCCCCCAGGTGCCAGCAGGGATTTGAACCGGCGCTCACGGGATGCGGTGTCACAGGTGGCTGCTTAACCTGCTGTGCCACAGTGCTGGCCCTGGAAGAAAATGTTAAATCTTTTCTTTCTTTTTTTTATTTAAGAGGCAGAGAGACAGAGAAGGAATGCCCCAGATAGTCCCTGGCTGGCAGTGCAGCCCAGATCCAGGAACTCAGCTTCAGGTCTCCCACGTGAGTGGACCCAGTCACTTGGGCCACCACTGCGGCCACCCCTGCCCGACCTGCATCTGCAGGAAGCTGGAGCAGGAGCAGAGTTGGGCCTTGAACCTGGGACTCAGCTGTCCGACCTGGCAGCTTAGCTTCCAGGCCAGACACCTGCCCTGGGTCCCCCACCTTTTGGTGTCCATTCATCAGTTGGTGTTTCCTGCTTTGGCTCTGGTGATAATGCTGGGTGGACAGTGAGGTTTTTGTGTGAACAGAATTTCTCTCATTCCTCTTGGGTGTGTACCCAGGAGTAGCATTGCTGGGCCGTATGCTAATTCTATGGTGAATGTTTTGAGGAACTGCCAGACTGTTTTCCACGTGACTGCACGATGTTTCATTTCTGTCAGCTTTGTATAAGCCTTCAATTTCTCCACCTCATAATAAACATTGTCTATCTTTTTGAGTAAAGGCATTTTAGTGAGTGCAGTGTATCCTTTTTTTTTTTTTTTTAAGATGTATTTATTTATTTGAAAGAGGTAGGAGAGACAGAGAGAGATCTTCCATCTGCTGTTTGCTCCCCAGATGGGAGCCAGGCTGAAGCCAGAGATTCCTCCAGGTCTCCCACTTGAGTCAGGGGCTCAAGCACTTGGGCTATCTTCTGCTTTTGGGAGGTGGATCGGAAGTGGAGCAGCCAGGACTCGAACTGGTGCCCATATGGGATACCGGCATCACTACAGCACAGTGCTGGCCCAGTGCGGTGTGTCTTACCCTGGTTTTGATTTCTAGTTCCATGAATATCTTGTCTATGTGCTTGTTGGCTATTTGTAAATCTTTGACTCTCATAGGGTTTTTATAAGAAACTCACGAGTGAAGATTGCAGAAGATTAAAGATAAAAGGAGTTGATAAAATAACTGGAACATGCAAGCAACTGGTAGTTAACCTTTTTATTGAACTAGAAATTAGGTAGTCTGACCGTTTGACATCATTTCCCCTCTACCACTTCCCCTTTAGAGTTAGAGAATAAGCTTGTAGTTCAGAAGATGTTCCTGCCCGTTTTTTTTTAAAGATTTATTTATTATTTATTTTAAAGTCAGAGTTACACACAGAGAGAAGGAGAGACAGAGAGAGAGGTCTTTCATCTGCTGGTTCACTCCCCAGTTGGCCGCAACTGGAGCTGCACCAGTCCGAAGCCAGGAGCTAGGAGCTTCTTCCGGGTCTCCCATGTGGGTGCAGGGGTCCAAGGACTTGGGCCACTTCTACTGCTTTCCCAGGCCATAGCAGAGAGCCCATATGGGATGCTGGCACTGTAGGCAGTGGCTTTACCTGCTATGCCACAGTGCCTGACCTTGTCAGTTTTTAAAAGGTTCTGATCTCAGCACTTTTTGTGTTTCAGTGCACACAGCGTTAACCATTGACAGTATCCTGGCATCTGTGAACTCTTGTGTGTTCTTTAAATTGCAACCAGGAAAGTAGTGATTGATTTACTTGACTTTATACTAAGTTTTCATTTGGGACCAGTGTTGTGGCCCAGCGGTTAAACTGCTTCCTGCCATGCTGGCATCTGTGTGGACACCAGTTTGAGTCCTGGCTGCTCCATTTCCAATACAGGTCCCTGCTAATATACCTGGGAAAGCAGATGCTAACCCAAATCCGTGGGCCCCTGCTGCCACTTCAGAGACCTGGACAAAGTTCCGGGCTCCAGCTTTCAACCTGGTCCAGCCCTGGCCTTTGCAGCCATTTGGAGAATGAACCAGGAGATGGAAGATCTCTCTGTATCTCCCTCTCTCTGTAACTCTGCCTTTCAAATAAATAAATGTTTTTTAAAAATTGCTAAAAAAAGTTTTCATTCGTTCATTTATTTTTTTAATATTATTTTGAAAGGCAGAACTACAGAGAGAGAAGGAGAGCTCTTCCATCTGCTGGCCCACTCCCTAAATGGCTTCAATGGCTGGGATTAGGCCAGGCCACAGCAGGGAGCGAGATCTCCATCCAGGTCTCCTGTGGGAGTGGCAGGGGCCCAGGCACGTGGGTGCAGTAGCAGAGCTGGATCAGAAGCTGAGTAGCAGGACTTGACCAAGCACCATGACGTACCATGCCAGCTTTCCAAGTGATGGCTTTATCTGCTGCCCCACAAAGGCAGCCCCATTCTTTACATTTCATTCCTTAAATACTGACGGCCATTCTATACTCACGTTGACTTAAAGTAATTTCCCTGGCTTTTTTTTTTTCGCTCTCTCCCTATTTAATTTTTTTAAAATTTACTGGAGAGGCAAAGAGAGGGACAGACAGTGGTCCCTCCTCTGCTGGTTCATTCCCTACCTGTCTGCTGGTCTGGGCCAAAGTCAGGAGCCAGGAATTTGATCCAGGTCTCCTGTGTGGGTGGCAGGGACCACATACATGAGCTATTGCCTCCTGCCTCCCAGGGTCTGCACTGGTGGGAAGTTGGACCTGGGAGTCAGAGCTGAGGATCAAACCCTGGTATTTCATCTTTCCTGGGCCAAACGCCCACCACCCCTATTTCCTACCAATAACTAACGGTTTCAAGCTTAAACTCAATGCTGTAGAGAGAAAAGGATTAAAATTGCTTGAATCTGTTTTCTCACCCTTGAACAAGTTCATTCTGAAAGTTTGCTTAGTCTTGCTACTCAAGTGTGGTCCCCAAACCAAAAGCATTTGGGACCACTTGGAAGCTTGTTAGAACTGTGGTCTCAGGACTTAACCCAGACCTACAAAATCCTTAACGACATTCCCAGCTGATTGCACATTAACATTTGAGATTGAAGCACTGGTCTAGAACTTCTACTTACTTTATGTCTAGAAGACCAGTTTCTTCCTTCCATCATCCTTCCACACTTGGAAAACACATATAAATGAGTAGAAATCAAATGTGTGTTATCAAGTGATTCCATCATAGTTGAGCTTTCTCAAGTGTGTAGTCAGTGAAAAAAGAAATTTTGTTTATAGCTGTGTTCAATAATTGGAACTTTGTCTTTCTCAATACTACTTTGTTGGTGAGCCACACAGCATCTTATATATAGTATCTATAGTACCGGTACGAAAGGTAGCAAATTCAGGGTTTTTGTGTGTGTGTGTGGTTTGTTTGTTTGTTTGTTTGTTTGTTTTTTTTTTTTTTTTTAAGGATTTATTTATTTGAAAGGCAGAGCCAGAGGGAGAAGGAGAGAGAGAGGTCTTCTATCCTCTGGTTCACTCCCCGAATGCCCGCTGGGCCGATCTGAAGCCAGGAACCGGGAGCTTCTTCTAGGTCTCCTACATGGGTGCATGGTCCCAAGCACTTGGGCCATCTTCTGCGGCTTTACCCAGGCACACTAGCAGGGAGCTAGATGGGAAGTAGAGCAGCCGTTACTTGAATTGCTGCCCATATAGGATGCCAGCACGCATGTGGCGGCCTTACCCACTATGCTGCCATAATGCCAGCCCCGAATTCAATGTTTTGAAACATGTTTGTGGTACATCTTGACCTTCTTAAAGCATTAGACCTGCTGAGATTTGTTATTTAGCTGGCATGGATATTTTTCAAATGAAGACAAAAATATTTCAGGATCAAGCTTTCTAGTTATTCTTTAACTTTGAGAGTTTATCAGTCTCCACTCCTTGTTTGAATATCAACTCATCCATCTAGAGGTCAGTTATGACTGAGACGTCTAGGTAAATATATCCTATCTTAGTATATAATATCCTATCTTTTATAGCAGAGCCTTCTTGTCTATTTTTCCATGGGTTCATTCTGTATTTATTCTTTTAAAAGTTTTTTTTTAAGGTTTATTTATTTGAAAGATAGAGAACGTGAGAGCTCTTCCATGCACTGGTTCACTCCCCAAATGACCACAACAGCCAGGGCTGGGCCACATGGAAGCCAGGACCCAGGAGCTCCATCCAGGTCTCCCATGTGGGTGGCAGAGGCCCAAGCCATTGGACCTTCCTCTGCTGTTTTCCCAGGTGCATTAGCATTGAGCTCGATCAGAAGTGGAGCAGTGGGATGCAGCTTCCACCACAGTGGCCGGCCCCCTTTTCTCCTCTTTCCTGGAAGTGAATATGAATGGTTCGGATTGTTCCCGGCTTGGAAGCACTCCTCTCCCTGGCGCCACCCCCTCCGCAGGATGTCGTTTTCAGCGTTGCTCACTCTTGTGCTCTTGTTTGTGCCACAGCCAGAAGAAATCCAGCAGCAGATTGTGCGGGAGACTTTCCACCTCGTCCTCAAGCGGGATGACAACATCTGTAACTTCCTGGAGGGTGGGAGGTGAGCTTCCCCCACTCGGGTGTCAGGGGGACCTGATGCTCTTGAACCAGTCAGCGTGAATTGCTCATGAAGAGACCCAGTTCTCCCTGGGAAGCAGTTGGATTATTTTGCTTCCAGCATTACTCATTCTGTTTTCTGGTCCCTGGGGAGACAGGCAGGCGGTGAGGGGAGGTAAGGTGGCTTTAGGATCTTCCTCCAAACCTGGTAGCAGTGGCCTGCTTCTAGCTCTGGACCTTCCTTCACCTTTCCACTGGGCCCTCTGTTACCTCCTGGGCACAGGCTGATGGGTTTAATTAGAAGGCAGGCATTTAAATGTCTACTGTCTTCCACAGTTTGATTGGTGGCTCTGACTACAAACTGATTTACCGGCACTATGCTACCCTCTACTTTGTATTTTGTGTGGATTCGTCAGAGAGTGAACTTGGGATCTTGGACCTCATCCAGGTATGTGTAGTCCGCTCTTACGCTCTTTATAGAGTTTGAATGGCCAAGCTGTCTTTTTGTCGGTGTTGGGCATCATTGCCAGGTGTCCACCAGGTGGTGCTGTGGGACAGCTCCTGAGCCACCCTCAGGCTGAACACTTTTTTTTTTTTTTAAAGATTTATTTATTTGAAAGTCAGATTACACAGAGAGAGAAGGAGAGGCAGAGAGAGAGAGAGAGGTCTTCCATCCGCTGGTTCACTCCCCAGTTGGCCACAACCACCGGAGCTGCACCAATACAAAGCCAGGAGCCAGGAGCTTCCTCCAGGTCTCCCATGTGGGTGCAGGGGCCCAAGGACTTGGGCCACTTCTACTGCTTTCCCAGGCCATAGCAGAGAGCTGGATCGGAAGTGGAGCAGCTGGGTCTTGAACCAGCGCCCATATGGGATGCCGGCACTTCAGGCCAGGGCGTTAACCCACTGTGTCACAGTGCCGGCTCCAGGCTGAGCACTTTTGCTTTTACTGGTTTCTACCCGACCCTTGCACTGCCCTTGGTTTTCTTGTTTGGAATTTTTTTTTCAACTATAAAACCAAATGACATTTAAAAATTTACAGTTTTTATTTTCACTTATAATTCTAGCCCAAAGAAGCTTGTTGCTTTAGTTAGTCTGTGTAATCGCGACATGGGGAAATATGATTTTTGTTAAATTTTTTGAAAATTACAAGTTACTTCTAGGTTGTTTTAATTATCTTCACGGACACTGAGATGTGCAGGGACCCCAGCTCAGGAAGCACTAATTTAGTCTAATGGCGTCGTTTATTCCTGAGATTCCAGGTGGGCTGCTTCGACGCGGCTTCAGTAAGCTCCGCGGGTAGAAAGCACTTCAGTAGAAGCTTAGCTTGAAAAGCTGCTTAACAATTATGGAAAAGAAAACACCGACAAAATGGCAAGTTTAAATGCTTACAACTACTTACTGTCCTATTAAAATTAAAGAAACTACATTTAAGCCGGCGTTGTGGCTCAATAGGCTAATCCTCCACCTTGCGGCGCCGGCACACCGGGTTCTAGTCCCGGTTGGGGCGCCGGATTCTGTCCCGGTTGCTCCTCTTCCAGGCCAGCTCTCTGCTATGGCCAGGGAGTGCAGTGGAGGATGGCCCAGGTGCTTGGGCCCTGCACCCCATGGGAGACCAGGAAAAGCACCTGGCTCCTGGCTCCTGCCATCGGATCAGCGCGGTGCGCCGGCTGCAGCGGCGGCCATTGGAGGGTGAACCAACGGCAAAAGGAAGACCTTTCTCTCTGTCTCTCTCTCTCACTGTCCACTCTGCCTGTCAAAAAAAAAAAAAAAAAAAAAAGAAACTACATTTAATATATTTGGGGACAAATAAATGGGAATGTTGAGTGTATATTTTTGTTTCAGATATGCTAACTCTTATGGGAAGTGATGTTTTAATTGGACATAGCAACTTTTAATTTATGTGTGTATTTATACCCATTCACATTTGGAAAATTATTTAAGATGATTAAAGATTCATATATCACATTTGCTTTTTCATATGCAAAAGTATAAACAGGGGACAGGAGTTTAGCCCAAGGTGAATGGCTAAGATGCTGGTTAAGATGCCCGTGCCTGTGTCAGAATACGTGAGCGTCAGCTCCTTGCTCAGCCAATGCAGATCCTGGGAAACAGTGGTGATGGTTCGGTAGCTGGGTTCCTGCCACCTATGGGGAGACCTGGCCCAGCGCAGCCTCAAAACCAGCTCTAGCTGCAGGCATTTGGAGAATGAGCCGGCAAAAAGAAACACACACACACTTATTCTCTCCCTGTTAAAATAAATAAATAATTGTCCAAATGAGATCAACACAAAGGCATTAAAATAATTCAGTATTGGGATGAAATAGGAACTGTTGGGAAAAAAGAATTGACTCCTTAGTGGCTCAAAATAGATTTTTAAAAAATGTTTAATAAAACCTCTATGTAAATGTTACATTCCATTGTTTTTTAGTCTTGGATCAGAAAATCATACTACTTAAGTATATTTACAGAGTAAATTAATTATTATCCCCCAATCCAACTCTAAAAAGGAAAATGTTACTCAAATATTGCATATTAATATTAGTACAAAATTACTAAATAAAAATCTTAGCCAGAAGTCTATTGAACCAAGAGGTCGGGAGACCTGGCCTTTTTTTTAATTCTCCCATTTTAAAGATTTATTTATTTTTTTGAAAGGCAGAGTTATAGACAGGCAGAGGCAGAGAGAGAGAGAGAGAGAGAGGTCTTCCATCTGCTGGTTTACTCCCCTAATGGCTGCGTCGGCTGGAGCTGCACTGATCTGAAGCCAGGAGCCAGCTTCTGGGTCTCCCACAGGGGTGTAGGGGCCCAAGGACTTGAGCCATCCTCAGCTGCTTTCCCAGACACATTGGCAGGGAGCTGGATCAGAAGTAGAACAGCTAGGGCTCAAACCTGCGCCCGTGTGGGATGCAGGTGCTGCAGGTGGAGGCTTAACCTACTATGCCACAGCTCTGGCCCCTAAAAAATAATTCTTAAAAAGCTTTATTGGTCTTCAGTTTTCTAGTTTGGTTTGTGTTTTAACCCCTTATTATGTTAGGAGTTTTTTTTTAATCTACAGAGATACTATATATCTTCTCTAGCCCCAAATTCTTTATCAGGATTACTGCAGGCTAGAACAATTATTCATTGTGTTTAAGCAGTATTTATCCCTGGAATGTAAATCTATTGCAGGGATTTAAAAACAAGAAAACCAAAACTGTAATTGCATCTGCAGATGGTGAGAAAAGTGACTGTCTAGATTCCTGAGAAATGCTCTTCAGTTGGAATAAGAAGCATTTTTACTTGATTAGGGTCATGGCAAGCAAAGTAAGAGGAGATCAAATCCAGCACAGAAGTAGATGCGGTCAAGGAACAGAATAAGCGTGGCGTATACAGAGGGACTTCAGAAGTTTGTGGAAAATGGAGTTAAAACTCTTGAGTTTATGTTGGTGCCAAAAAAATGCAAGCATACTTTCTTCATAATACATTTTTTCTAAGAACTAATCCTCCGGGATTACGGATGTGTGTGTGTGTGTGGTACATTGTTGATGGAAACAGCATCATGTGGTACGTGACTGTTCAGAAATGCTGTTTATACTGCCTGTAAACCAGGTAAGTGTATGTTTCCTCTTAGCTCCAACACTGAAATGTGTCAGGCTTAATTTCTGCTCAGAGACAGAGGTACCTCACAAGTGTCTGAATTTTTGCTTATATAATGCCTACTTTTTACATGTGAGTTTACAGTGTTCTTGGCCATGTCAGCCTTCTGTAACATAATCAAGCCACTTGTCCAGTGTAGACTGGGTCCAGCTTTATCTATTCTGTAACAGACATGTCATCACACTTGCATGACTTTAAGTCAGGATGTATGTTACAGTGCGTGTCTTCTTAGGAGTGTGATTGACGGCATTGTCTGCCTGGTTCACACATAAAATAATGATTTGCCTTAAAAATCAATGATAAGAGGCCGGCGCCGCGGCTCACTAGGCTAATCCTCCGCCTAGCGGCGCCGGCACACCGGGTTCTAGTCCCGGTCGGGGTGCCGGATTCTGTCCCGGTTGCCCCTCTTCCAGGCCAGCCCTCTGCTGTGGCCAGGGAGTGCAGTGGAGGATGGCCCAGGTGCTTGGGCCCTGCACCCCATGGGAGACCAGGAAAAGCACCTGGCTCCTGGCTCCTGCCATCGGATCAGCGCAGTGCGCCGGCTGCAGCGGCCATTGGAGGGTGAACCAATGGCAAAAGGAAGACCTTTCTCTCTGTCTCTCTCTCTCACTGTCCACTCTGCCTGTCAAAAAAAAAAAAAAAAAAAAAATGATAAGATAATTCTCAGTGTATTTTGAGTTTACTTTAAATTGAATTTTTTTCCAACCTAATTTTTTTAAGCTGTTAAGTGTAAATAATCCATTTTTTACCCCCACCCCCATTGAAGAAACTTTAGTAGCCTACAAGGTCCATGTGATCTGGCTCCTCTGGCTCCACCTGGTGTCACCACACACACTCTT
Source organism: Oryctolagus cuniculus (assembly GCF_051225735.1). NCBI lineage: Eukaryota > Metazoa > Chordata > Mammalia > Lagomorpha > Leporidae > Oryctolagus > Oryctolagus cuniculus. The sequence continues at coordinate 99,689,241 of NC_142878.1, read as the reverse complement.
CCCTGCACCTTGCTCCTCCTCCTTATCGTTCTTCAAACACAAGTGCGTCTTTGCCTCCGGGCCTCTGCACTTGTTCTGCCTGCCAGTGCCCTGATCTGGGCTCCTTTACTCTTCAGCTCTAAGAGTGACTTCTTTTCATCATCCATGTCCGCTCCATGTTCATTCTGTTTTTATATATATATATATATATATATATATATATATATATATATATATATATATTTGAGTGTCAGAGTTACAGAGAGAGAGGGAGAGACAGAGTTAAAATCTTCCATCTACTGGTTCATTACCCAAGTTGCCACAGCAGCCTGGGACCCAGATGAAGCTTCGTCTGGGTCCTACCTGGGTCTAGGGGCTCAAGCACTTGGCCCATCTTCCACTGCTTTTCCTAGAATGTTAGCAGGGAGGTGCTCCACAGAAGTGGAGCAGCTTGAACTTGAACTGGCAACAAATGGGACGCTGGTGTGGCAGGTGGCGGCTTTACCTGCTGTGCCACAGTGCCAGCTTCGTTCATTCTTAGAGACTTGCTGGGCACTGTCTCTGTAGTAACCCCTGTTTACCTCCTTCAGAGCACCTAGGACAGTAAGAATGATCTTACTTGCTTTCTTGTTCTTCCCACACCCAGAATACAAACTGACAGAAAGTGGCCAGTGGGTAATAATCACTCATTATCTGTTGGCTGAATGAACACCTAACTCATTGTAGGGTTTTGTTTTAACACTTCAGTTTCTTCACCGAGTTATGGTTTTCTTCCTTGTATAAGAAAAATCGATTTATTCATTTGAAAGTCAGAGTTACACAGAGAGAAGGAGAGACAGAGGTCCATCTGTTGGTTCACTCTCTAAGAGGCTGCAATGGCCAGCTGGGCCAGGCTGAAGCCAGGAGCCAGGGGCTTCATCCAGGTCTCCTCATGGGTGCAGGGGCTCAAGCACTTGGGCCATCCTCTGTTGCTTTGTCAGGCACATTAACAGGGAGCAGGATCAGAAATGGGGCAGCTGGGTCTTGAACCAGTGTGCATATGGAATGCCAGTGTTGCAGGCAGTGGCTTTACTCGCCACTCCACAACACTAGCCCCAAAGATATATTTTGCTTTATGCATTCGTTTTGCATCATTTGGTTACTGTTTTAACATAGCTACATACCTTGTAAGACCAGCAATTCTCTTGCAGTGCGGTTCTTGTTCAGTATGTGCTCTAATATTTATAACCATGTGTACATCTGCATATGTTTCTGAATAGTTTGTAAAGGTCTCAGATGTTCCTGTTGGATTTAGAATGAGCAGTGAATTAAAAATAGCATTTCTCTCAATTTATTCATTTATTCTTTTGAGTTAAATATTTTGTTTTTATTCAAAATATCTTAGTATCTCATGGTTATTATGAAGTTTTAGGATATTAAGCTTTTTTAAATCTAATTGTGTATTTACATTTATTCATTCAGTTTCCAGGATTTTCATTTCTTTTTTTTTTTTTTTAAAGATTTATTTATTTTTTTGAAAGTCAGAGTTACACAGAGAGAGAAGGAGTGGCAGAGAGGGAGAGAGAGAGAGGTCTTCCATCTGCTGGTTCACTCCCCAGTTTACTGCAACGGCTGGAGCTGCACTGATCCAAAGCCAGGGGCCAGAAGTTTCTGCTAGGTCTCCCATGTGGGTGCAGGGGCCCAAGCACTTGGGCCATCTTCTACTGCTTTCCCAGGCCATAGCAGAGAGCTGGATCAGAAGTGGAGCAGCCAAGACTCAAACCAGTGCCCATATGGGATACCAACATTACAGGAGGTGGCTTAACTCACTGTGCCCCAACACAAATCAGATTCATTTCAATATATACCAAGCTGTGGAACTAAGTACTTTCTTTTCATATCATTGTCTACTTTTTCCAATAGTAGTTGTAAGATATTCAGTCTATTTTTTTGCTACTCCTAGTTTAACTTAAATTTCTGTATAAATTTAAGCCTGTTTCTGAAATTTCAAATATGTTGCTTGGTTTTGAGTTTTTGAAATTATACAAGTAGTACATGGATGAATACATTCTTGCTGTATGACATTCACAGAGTGAGTTTATTAAGTAGAATGGAAAAATCTTCCCCACCCCACATCATTTAGCCCTCTGTCTCATACACTACTCCCTTCCCTAGAGGTAATTCTTATTCTTCTTCTTCCTCTTCTTCTTCTTCTTCTTTTTTTTTTTTTTTTTATTTTTATTTTAGAGGCATAGAGAGAGAGAAAGAGCAAAAGCTTACACCTGCTGGTTTACTTCCCAAACGCCCACAACAGCCCTGAGCTTGGCTGGGGACCAAAGTCGGGAACTCAATCCAGGTCTCCCACCTGGGTGTCATCAGTGCCGTCACCTGAGCCATGACCACTGCTTCCTAGGGTCTGCACTAGCAGGAGGCTCAACTGAGTAGCCAGAGTGGGGCATCCAGCTCAGGCACCCCGCTGTGGGGCACTGGCTCTGAGTCGGCTTCTTAACCATCAACCTCTAGCTCTCACTATTAGGTCTTTTATTTTTCTATCTATGTGAAAGGCAGAACAACAGAAAGGTGGGGTCAGATCTTCCATTCACTAGTTCACTCGCAGAATCACTGCTACAGCCTGGACTGGGCCCTGCTGAAGCCAGGAGCCAGAAATTCCATCCAGGTCTCCGACGTGGATGGAGGAGACCCAAGCACTTGAGCCATCATCTGCTGCCTTCCCAGGCACATTAGCAGGAAGCTGAATTAGAAGCAGAGCAGTCAGGACTGGAGCCCGTGTTCTGATGTAGGATGCTGGCATCTCAAATAGTGGCTTAACCCTCTGCACCACAACGCTGGCTCTCACTAGTCAGCCTCCCAGCGCATGTACACACCGACCACGTATAAAAGTCAAGAGCAGACACTGAAAATCTACTTTTGAGATTTTATCCTACTTCCAGCTTTTGTGTGTTTGAAAAGTAGACTTTTGAAACTAAAAAATACATGTCCTTCTATAGTCCTATCAGGTTTAATGGAAACGAATTTAACCGATTAGTATACCAACAGGTCAGATCTGATATTTATGAAGAAATCTAACTTTTCAATAAATTAAGGCTGATACAAATGAGTACAGAGTTCCAGTCTTACAAGACAGATAGAGTTATGGACATTAATGGTGGGGATAGTTGCACAGCATTATGAGTGTGTTAAATTCCACTGAGCTGGACACTTAAAAATGATTGTGTGCATTTTACTACAATTAAAAATAAGGGAAGAGAACTTGGTGCGACCCCATACAAGGAGGTGACATCAGAACAAGGGTGGACGCTCCCAGACGTTAAGTCCGATCTTTTCCAGACTGCATCCAGTCCTCACGTTGAGGATGTGAGACCCCTCCTGCTGCCCTGTGCGTGCTGTGTGATTTTGCCAGTTCACCCTGTGCTGACTTCCCACTCGTCCTGTTGCTTCAGCAGCCTGTAACACCCAGCTCCGTCTTCCCCCTTACTGCCCACTGGTTTCCTGTATGTGATGTTTTGGTCCTTGTTTTCAAAGTGCATCTTATTTCATATTTCAGCAGACTGGGATTAGTCCCCACTGTTCTTTCCTTGCCAAAGCATTTTCCTTTTTTTCTCTTGTTCATCAGATTACACTGGAGGCACAACTGCGGGGTCATAATAGCTAGGTTCAGCTACTTCATCTCTGCCAACGCTGTGGCTTGCAGGGCTGACCCTTGGGCTGCTGCGGCTGTCTCAGGAGTGACTTGCATTCCCGATGCCAACAGGGTGGCAGCATCGAGAGCAGAATCTCCAGTAACTGTAGTGGTTTCTTGTTTTTGTGTCTCAACGTCCTGGTTGTTTCGTTGCCCTCTCCAACCTCCTCGTTAAAGCTGCTCCTGATCCAATGCTGTGTCTGCCTCTGAAGGGAGCTGGGCTGAAATCCGGCTTTGGCGTCTACAAAACCTTTCAGGTTCTTGACGCTTTTCTTCCCGTCTCAGCCTCTGTGCCTTGCACGGCTGCTGCTTCTGCCCCCGTGCCCACATCCTGATGCTGAGCAGGAGCGAGATGAGACTTAGTTTTCTTTTCCTCCGTCTGGATCAGTTCTCCTGCCTCTTCCACTCTGTACCGTGATGCTGCCTTTCGCAAGATGGTGTCGTATGTGACTTCCGCTTCTTGATGACTCTCTGTATCTGCTCCCACCATTTTCGGAGGAATTTTCTTTGTAATTATGTTCCTCAGATTTGTTTCTTAGGGGATTTATTTTTGGAACCATGTCTTGCCTTAGGACGATGCAGACTTGTTATTTTCCTATCTGAGTCTGCAGTGTCATCAGCTCAGGGTGTTTGTCCATTTACATTCTCTTTGCTGCTTTTTCCACCTCCTGCATTTTCTCCCTTCATTTTTCTTTTTTTCTTTTTTCTTTCTTTTTTTTTTTTTTTCACTTTTTGACAGGCAGAGTGGACAGTGAGAGAGAGAAACAGAGAGAAAGGTCTTCCTTTGCCGTTGGTTCACCCCCAATGGCCGCTGCAGCTGGCACACTGCGCTGATCTGAAGCCAGGAGCCAGGTGCTTTTCCTGGTCTCCCATGGGGTGCAGGGCCCAAGCACTTGGGCCATCCTCCACTGCACTCCCTGGCCATAGCAGAGAGCTGGCCTGGAAGAGGAGCAACTGGGACAGAATCCGGCGCCCCGACCGGGACTAGAACCTGGTGTGCCAGCACCACAGGCGGAGGATTTGCCTATTGAGCCACGGCGCTGGCCCCTTCATCTTCTGACTTTCCTTTTCTTTCTCTTGACTTTGATCATGACCTTGAATGATAAATGTCTTCAGGCTCTAGGAGAAACTGCTGTATCTAACTGCTCATTTTCTAGACTTCTATCTTGGACTAGTCTGCCTTGTCTTGCATCCCTGGCCTACCTGAGAAGCCAGTCCTCATTTCATTAGTCCTCTCTAATGAAATCAACCTTGGGTCAGTGCTACTGCAGAGTTGTTTGTTTGTTTTAGATTTAATTATTTATTTGAAAGAATGATAGAGAAGGAGAGACAGAGATCTTCCATCTGCTGGTTTACTCCCCAAATGGCTGCAGCAGCCAGCTCTGGGCCAGGCGAAGTTAGGACCCAGGAACTCCATTCTGGTCTCCCATGTGGGTGGCAGGAACCCAAGTATTTGGGCTGTCTCTTGCGGCATTCCCAGGTACATTATTGGGAACGTAGATGAGAAGTGGGGTAGCCGAGACTGGAACCAGCACGGTGGTTGGGATGCTGGTGCTGCAAATGGTGTCTTAACCTGCTCCACCACAATGCTGGTCCCTGCTCCAGAGTGTGAGAGCCTTCCCCTGTGCTCTCAGCATCACAGTTCAGGGTCCAGGCTTCCCGATTTCAAGAATTCCAGCAGCCCCTGACTCAGTTGCTCCATCAGGAGACCTGGGTAGCAGGCAGTGAGTCTGCCAATGTTTCAGTTTGTTTCCTACATTTATCTCATTAGTATCTATAATATATCTTAATGTCTTCATTGAGATAGGTAACTTTATTCCACCCCCCCCCCCCAAGGATAGCAGTTTGTCCAATACTGTCTCAGCACTGTTTATAGTGTTGGTATTTATTGAATATCAGTACTATGCATCTATTCTCAAATGACTTAAAATATCACCTTTAAAAAATTGAATTCCTTTTAACTTGTATATTATTGCTGTTTTTTTTAGATTTATTTTTATTTATTTGAAGGGCAGAGATACAGAGGAAGAAGAAGAGAGAAAGGGACAGGGATATCAATCTTTCATCCTCTGGTTCACTCCCCAAATAAGCACAGTAGCTGGGTCTGAGCCAGGCTGAAGCCAGGAGCCAAGAGCTTCTTCTGGGTCTCCCACATGGGTGCAGGGTCCCAAGCAATTGGGCCATCTTCTTCTGTTTACCAGGCATTAGCAGGGAGCTGGATCAAAAGTGGAGTATCCAGGACTCAAACTGGCACCCATATAGGATGCTGGCATCACAGGTGGAGGCTTAACCTTCTACACCACACCACTATCACTGTTTTCCCAAATTTTCTTTGCATAATATTCTCTCATGGAGCAAGCATTGTGGCATAGTGGGTTAAGCTGCCACCCTAAAATGCCAGCATCCCATATGAGCACCGGTTTGAGCCCCAGCTGCTCCACTTCCATTCTGTTCCTGCTAATAGGCTTGGAAAAGCAGCAGAAGATGGCACAAGTACTTGAGCCTCTGCTACCCACATCGGAGACCTGGATGAAATTCCTTGCTCCTGGCTTTGGCCTGGCCCAGCCCTGGCTGTTTTCGGCGTTTGACAAATGAATCAGTAGGTGAAGATCTCTCTCTGTCTCCCTCTTTATATATAACTGTATCTTTCAAATAAATAAAGCTTTTAAAAATATGCTCTTATGTTTCATCTTCTATAAGAACTTAATTTTTTTTTTCATTTATTTTTATTCTGTTTAAAGGACAAAGAGACAGAGAGAGCTCTTCCATCTTCTGGTTCCCTCCTCAAATGATTACAACAGCCAGGATTAGCCCAGGCCAAAGCTAGTTAACTCAATCCCGGTCTTCACGTGAGTGGCAGGGACCCAGGTATTTGAGCCATCACGTGTTGCCTCCCAGGGTACACATTAGCAGGAAGCTGGATTGGAAGCAGAGTAGCCAGAATTCAAACCAGGCACTTCCATGTGGAATGTGGCATCCCAAGCTTCCCCCTATAAGAACTTCAGACTTCAAGTTTCATTCAAAAAAATCTTATTGGAAGAGCCAGCTGTGTGGTGCAGTAGCTTAAGCCCACTGCTGTGATAGCAGCATCCCATGTGAGTGCTGGTTCAAGTCTCAGCTACTCCACTTCCCATGCAGCTCACTGCTAATATGCCTGGGAAAGCAGCAGAAATGGCCCAAGTGCTTGGGGCCCTGCACCCATGCAGGAGACCCGGAAGAAGTTCTGGCTCCTGGCTTCCGTCTTGCCTAGCCTGTCATTGTGGCCATTTGGGGAATTAACCAGCGGAAGGATGATATCTTTCTCCCTGTGTCTCTCCCCCTCTCTCTGTAAGTCTGCCTTTCAAATAAATAAATAAATCTTTTTAAAAAATCATATCGGAGACTTCCACACTTCTTAATTCATTTTCTTCCCTTATAACTATAGAAAATGGGGGCCAGCATTGTGGTGTAAGGGGTTAAGCTGTTTTCTGCAACACTGATACCCTATATGGGTGTCAGTTCAAGGTCTGGCTCCTTCGCTTCCCATCCAGCTTCCCGTTAATGCATCTGGGAAAGCAGCAGAGGATGGCCCAAGTGCTTGGGCCCCTGTACCCATGTAGGAGGCCTGTATGAAGCTCCTGGCTCCTGTTTTGGCCTGACCCAGTCCCTGCCATTGTAACCATTTGGGGAGTGAACCAGCAGATGAGATATACCTCTTTCAAATAAATAAAATAAATCTTTAAAAAAAAAAAAACTACAGACAATGAAGTAAAAAGAAAGCGTATACACAGAGAGGACAGAACAGGAAAGGAGATAATATCCACAAATGTTTTGAAAGCAGCAAAGAATGTGAATGCCTGGTAGTGGACTTGGCAAGCCTGAGGAAGCCACATCCCAGGCCAGCAGTGGGGAATTCTGACAGTCAACCTGATCCACACCACAGAACCCTCAAAATGCACAGAACTGGCAGTGTGGAGTCCCTCTGGGGTGTGGGTATGGAGTGGGCAGAGAAAGCTGTCTGAGACCAGTTAGATCCAAAAGTCCTTTCCCCGGTTTCAGTTCTTTGGGCAGTTGCCCTTCCCCTAACACAAGGCTAGAGGTGTGTTTTTTTTTTTTTTTTTAAGATTTTATCTATTTATTTATTTGAGAAGTAGAATAAATATCTATTTATTTATTTACAGTGAGAGGGAGAGACAGGGAGAAAGTTCTCCCATCCACTAGTTCATTCCCCAAATGGTCGCAACGGCCAGAGCTGAGCTGATCTGAAGCCAGGAGCCAGGAGCTTCCTCTGGGTCTCTCATGCGGGTGCAGGGTCCCACACTTGAGCCATCTTCTACTGCTTTCTCAAGCCACAGCAGAGAGCTGGATTGGAAGAGGAGCAACCAGGACTAGAACTGGCACCCATATGGGATGCTGGCACCACAGGGCTGGTCCCAGGGCCAGAGGTATTCTCTGTAGAGGATAAAAGATTCTGTCTCTGGTTTGAGGAACACAAGGTACAGCTAATTGTGTGAGTCAGGACTGATGAATGTGTGCATTCTAATTTGATGTCAAATTCTGACTCTCCCACCTTTTCCCCCCACTCAGCTCCCAAATTTCTGGCAGCTAGGCCTTTACTCTCCAGGCAGGACAGTCTAAGATTTCCCTAGGGAGTCTGACCAAGCCAAGGGGAAAGAAAGTTTAGAAATCTGGGGAGTCCCTAACAAATAGCCATGATTATAGCACTCTCTGCTCAGCCTTTTATTAATACGAATGAAAAAACAACAAGGGTTGTCAGATAACTGAGGAGGATCCCTAACGTGGAACAAAGTGGCAAACAGTAAGAAGCAACTTAGAAGAGATAAACAGAAAACACTAAAACAACAATAACAACAGAAACACAACAAAACCAGTCCTTAAACCACAGAGGAATAAGGATTAAGTAAATGGACACCAAACAGAGAATACTCAGAGAACAAAATGGTCTCTTAGAAAGGAAACACCGGAGGGGAAGTGGCAACACACACTTGCCTCAGTTAAAGGACTGAAAGATCAAGTTCAGTGGAAAAGTGGGAGAGAAACAGTAAGACAGTAGAAGGCGATTCAGTGCCCTAATAGAAGCAGCTCCAGAAAGATTGATTAGGGGTGTGGAAGGGAGGAAGTTCTCAGCAAAATAATTTGGTAAAATTTCCCAGAAATGAAGGGCATCAGCTGCTGCGTTATAGGGGTTCACCACGGACCCAGCACAGCGATTGCAGACAGGCCCGTATTTAACTGTTATCTTGCAGGGAAAGAATTAGGAATAATACTGTCAGCAATGCTTGGGTTAGTTTTTGGCATACGTGTGTGTGTGTGTGTGTGTGCATTTCTGTTAGGTATGGGTCTAGGTGCACAATTGCCAGGTCATGGAGTATGAACACATCACATCAAATGGTTTTCCAAAGTGGTTCGAAGCTGTGGAACACTGAACCTGTCTTGGTCAGTCCCAGCGGTGCACTCTGCCTTCCGCCCTTGTGTTCTTTTTTTTTTTTTTTCTTTTTTCTTTTTTTTTTTTTTTTTTTTTTTTTTTTTTTTTTTGACAGGCAGAGTGGACAGTGAGAGAGAGAGACAGAGAGAAAGGTCTTCCTTTGCCGTTGGTTCACCCTCCAATGGCCGCCGCCGCCGGCGCGCTGCGGCCGGCGCACCGCGCTGATCCGATGGCAGGAGCCAGGAGCCAGGTGCTTTTCCTGGTCTCCCATGGGGTGCAGGGCCCAAGCACCTGGGCCATCCTCCACTGCACTCCCTGGCCACAGCAGAGGGCTGGCCTGGAAGAGGGGCAACCGGGACAGAATCCGGCGCCCCAACCGGGACTAGAACCCGGTGTGCCGGCGCCGCTAGGCGGAGGATTAGCCTAGTGAGCCGCGGCGCCGGCCCCCTTGTGTTCTGATACCAGAATCCCCCAGGAAAGCACCTGCTCCAGCGCTGGGTGGAACAGCCGTTTGTTTACATGCTGCAGAGCTGGGCTGGCTCCAGTAGTGTGTGATGGTCCCCATAGCTAGTGGTGTCCTGGCAGCTGCCGCAGGGCAGCTTACCTGTGTTCCCCCCTCTGGTACTACAGGAGAAGGGTGTCCTTGGTCCAGGTCACTTGCAGGCCTCTGGTCAGACTGTTTTCATGCAGTACTGAACAATTGATGCTAGTCCTGACAGGGCTGTGGATAGGAGGCCATTCTCTGAGGGAGAAAACAAAACAGGGCGATACCTGGATGGGAGTTATGTGTTCAGCCTGAAAAGTCATCCAACTGAACCCTTATGGTTTGTGCACTTTTCTGTTACATTATTAAAAAGTTAAAATTGGGGTCGGTGCTGTGGTGTAGCAGATTAAGCCGCCCCCTGCAGTGCCAGCATCCCCATATGAGCACCAGTTCAATTCCTGGCTGCTCCACTTCTGATCCAGCTCCCTGCTAATGTGACTGAGACGGCAGCAGAAGTGGATCCCTGCACCCATGTGGGAGACCCAGAGGAAGCTCCTGGCTCCTGACTTCGGATCAGCTCAGCTCTGGCTGTTGCAGCCATTTGGGGAGGGAACCAGCGGATGGAAGGTTTCTCTCTCTGTCTCTCCTTCTCTTTGTCTATAACTGTGCTTTTCAAATAAATAAATAAATATTTTTTAAAAAAAATTTGTAAATGTATAAATTAAGTGTATTTGTGTGAATATGTTAACTGAAATTGAGAAGATAAAACTAATGTAATTTTCAAGTATACTAAATTTTTTAGACGTGTACATTGAGGCTTGAGGAAAAGTCATAGTGTTTATGGAGTTGGTATTTTGATTTGTTGTTGGGTATAAATTGGTGCCTTATGAAGCAAGGGCAGGAAACCACACATCCCTGCTGACTGGGTTGCTGTACTAAAACCAAGGCTTTCTGTCCTGGACCATACCCTCTGTGTTGGTGTAAGTACAGTGATCAGCTAATGCTGGGGTAGGGTTTGTGTTTTGATTTTGTTTTTTTCTCCCCTCTCTTTTTTTTGAGATTTACCCTAAATTAATTAGTGTCGTGACTTTGACCTTTACTTTCAAATGTGACATGAAGCCATGAATATGTTCCCATTTCTCTCTTCTTTATCCATGTCTTCCTGTTTCGTAGGTTTTTGTGGAAACCCTGGATAAATGTTTTGAAAATGTGTGTGAATTGGATTTGATCTTCCATATGGATAAGGTATGTGTCATTCCGAACCAGGATTCCTGGCAGACTAAGAGTCCAGGGCATCTCTGGCCCCCTCTACACCCTCATATTCTTTCTTTGACTTTTTGCAGATACAGTCCTCAAATCTATTTTGTTTAATCATTAAGTTTAATAGTTGCGACAGAGATGGCTCAGATCTGTTAATAGTTTCAACATAGAGATTATTCCTGGGCCTATGTCATGATTATTCTGTTCACGGAAAGACTTCTTAAATTGGGCAATGATGACAGTAGAGTAAGTGACTACTTGGCCAAAGGTGAGATATAAATAGTTTTATGTTGATTATAGAATGAGGTTCACAGGCATTGATAGTGAAGCTTTGGCATAATCATGACCTGGGGACTTTGCTTTAATTAGTAGGGTATGTGCCCTTGCAAGAGTCATAGCGGTACTAAGACATCTGTAAGGTCACATGAGGCCAAGCGATGCACCGTAGGAAAGCAGACCGTCAGGGAGGAATCGGAACGGTCCCAAGCAGGTGCCCTCAGATCTGTTTTGCTGGCGTAACTGTGGCATGACCCGTGTCCCCACGTGTGAAATTAACGCAGCAAGGGGCTAAGGATGGCCACATGTATCTTATTTGGCTGGGCATACTTGCTGTCCCCAGTGCTGGCACAGATGAGGACTAATGTATCTTGGATTTGCTTGGTCCTGGTTTTCTCACATGACTGTGGTTGCTGTGGTCCACGGCCCTTGCAGGGAAATGGGAGTTTTAGGGAGCTGCTGCAGTTGCTAAGCCCTGGCCCTTTACTGATCTGTGTTTCCATTGTGATGAGTCAGGAGCTTTTAGATCTGTTGCTGCTGGCACAGCCATCCAGAGGGCTTTCTTGTTTTCCAGCGGGACCCTCAGTCTCAGTTGCCTGTGTCGAAGGGTGCATATCCCACGTTGCATGCTAATGCAGTGAGTGTGTTCTTGAGTTCGGCTGTTGGAATAGAGGGTAGTTTTCTCTCTCGACCTCTGGCTTGGCTGTGTGACTGCATTGGCAGCCTGGGGAATCTTAGAGGTTGAGCCTTCTTTAGACACTCAGACTCCCTGACAGCCTCCCAAGGCTCCCAGGGTTCACGGCTGCTTCTGAGGTGGTCACTCACTTTCCTATGAAAGGAGCTTGGAAACTTCCGAAATCTCTTAGCAGGCACTTGAGAGTTATTTTGTGTTTGTCAGTTGTTAAAGGTACCTTTCTCCTGGGATTCCTGTCCAAGAGAGCCATGGTTAAAACGTAGTTCCCTCTGTACTGGTGAGAAAAACAGGTGAATATAAAGAGACTTAGAATATTAGGGGAGTAGAGGTGTGTCTTCCGTAGGCCTTATGGTTGTTATTTTTAAAAAATGTATTTATTTATTTATTTGAAAGGTGGATTTACAGAGTGGGAGAGGCAGAGGCAGAGAGAGAAAGAGAAGTCTTCCATCCACTGGTTCACTCTCCAAATGACTGCAATGGTGGGGGTTGGGTCAGACCAAAGCCAGGAGCCAGGAGCTTCATCCAGGTCTCCCCTGTGGATGCAGGGGCCCAAGCACTTGGACCATCTTCATTGCTTTCCCAGGTGCATTAGCAGAGAGCTGGATGGGAAATGGAGCAGCCAGGACTTGAACCAGCACCCATAAGGGATGCTATCCCTGCAGGCAGTGGCTTAACCTGCCAGGCCACAGCACTGTCTGCATGGTGGTTATTTTTAAACTTTTTTTTTTTTGGTGGGGGGGTTTATTAACATTTAATGAACCGTGAGGCTTCAGCCCTCCAAAGACACAGGCTCTCGCCACCCACCCGCCATGCCCTTAATCTTCTCAGCCCTCCTTCCGAAGGAGCTGGCTTCACAAAGATGGGCTGCTCTGGGAGCTTTCCCTTCGGCAGAAGGTTGCAGGAGCCCACGCGCACCACCTCATGAGGGAGCAGCTCCCGTGGGTTTTGTTGGCATTTACCTTGTGTCTGCTCACTGCACAGGGCCACAGCTTATCACGGCTGACAGCTGGTTCCTCTGTAAGTGGTAACATCTCACACCAGCTTTCCCAAAGTAACCAGGGTGGTATTTACTGAAGTTGATCCTGTAGCAATGCTGGCTACCAGCATTAGCCTGGTGCCCCACGTGCTTACCCAAGTGGCTGTGCCATGCCTCATAGGGCTGTGAAGTTTCTGGGTCTTCCTCAGTCTGGATGGTGTGTCAGAAGCTGTGGGGAGAGCTAAATGGTTTTTATTATTATTATTATTATTATTATTATTATTATATACAAGGTGCTACCTTTGGGGTTACCTTCTGGTGTGCAAACTGGACCCCTTTAACTTCTCAACATGGCACATAGATTAAGGGTCGGATTTTACTGGGAGAGCAGGCATTTTTAAGCAAGAGAAGATGCGAGGCCAGCACTTTGGCACAGCGGGTTAAAACCCTGGCCTGAAGTGCTGGCATCCCATATGGGCACTGGTTCTATTCCAGCTGCTCCTCTTCCAATCCAGCTCTCTGCTGTGGCCTGGGATAGCAGTGGAAGATGACCCAAGTCCTTGGGCCCCTGCACCCACGTGGGAGGCCCAGGAGAAGCTCCTGGCTTCTGGCTTTGGATCGGCACAGCTCCAGCCATTGGGGCCATCTGGGGAGTGAACAGCGGATGGAAGACCTCTCTCTGTGTCTCTACCTCTCTCTGTAACTGTGTCTTTCAAATAAATAAAATAAATCTTAAAAAAAAAAAAAAAAGAAGAAGAGGCACGCATTGCTGAGATCTTCCTTCTGTCCGCTTGGAGAGGTGTATTCGGGCTCTTGTGACTCCTCCCTGCCCCTCCCCCAGTGCTCTCTGGTAGGCTGAGAGAGACACAAAGTGCTGGGACACCAGCCCGCGTGCTTGTGATTGCCAGCCGTGTATAGAAGTTGTCTGGGAATGCCAGCTGCCTAAATCCTGCACGCTGGGATGGGAGGGGGACCCTGTGGACTGATGGCTGGGAGGAGGCAGTTGTAGGTCCTGTGGGAAGTTGAGTGTGGGTGAGCTCCTCCCACTGCAAGAAGGGGGAATGTTTCCAGGCCAAGCTGGCTCATCGTCTGGGCAGCCCGGAGTGTGCTCCCAAGTTGGCTTGCAGAATCCTCACTTACACTGCTCGGTGTCTTCTTCTCTTGCCTGGTGGGGCATCACCCCGCGGGATTTAAATGTATTGCTGCATACGATTCCATTATGTGAATATGCCACCATTTATGTATCAGTTCTATGGATTGGCTTCATTTTGAGTTTGGGGTTATTATGAAACATGTTGCCATAGGTATTCTTGAAAATGCCATTGTAGATGTTGTCCCTGTCCCTTGGAACACTTTTATAGAGGAGTTGCTGGGTCATAGAGGGGGCCCGTGGGAAGCAGAAGTGGAAGCACACGGGCATCAGTGGCCAACAGCACCAGCACACAGACCTGAGACCCCAGGCCTGATGTGGGTCCTGACCAGGCCACCATGCCAGCCACTGTGTTAGATATCGCCAGCCTTTTCCAGAGTGGTTGTGTCAGTTTTTACTCTCACTGTAGGGGTGAATGTTTCCATTGCTCCATATCTTCACCAGGAATCCATGTGCTCAGTGTGGTGCGTAGTAGTACTGTTAACCAAGTAGTTCCCGTGTTTTCTCCTCAGGACACATGGAAGAATTATACTTCCACCTCCTCTTGAAATTAGGTATAGTCCTGTGACTTGCCTTAGCCAACGAAGTATGAGTGACAGAGCCTTTTAAGTAGAAGTTTAATAGCCAGTACACAGATTGTCTTTTCTTCTGCTGTGGCGGTTGTGGGAGTGCGGATACAGAGGCTCCCTAACGGCCCCACAGTGGACATGTGCAGCATGAGAGGGAAAGTTGTTGAGGTGCTGAACTGCAGGTTGACCCGACGTGTCCTGACTGATGCAGAATTTAGATCTCAGTCTGAGATGCACTGAGTGTGTGCAGTGTACTTCCCTGTGCTCTGGTTGTCATTCTTTTGGTTACTCAGAAAAATGAGTCTCTTGGGGCCAGAGCTGTAGCATAGCGTGTAAAGCCACTGCCTGTACTGCTGGCATCCCATATGGATGCCAGTTTGAATCCCAACTGCTCCAGTTCTCATCCAGCTCTCTGCTATGGCCTGGGATAGCAGTAGAAGATGGCCCAAGTGCTTGGGCCTCTGCACCCGTGTGGGAGACCTGGAAGAAGCTCCAGGCTGCTGGCTTCGGATCCGTCCAGGTCCTGCCATTGCAGCCATTTGGGGAGTGAACCAGGGGATGGAAGACCTCTCTCTCTCTGCAACTCTGCCTTTCAAATAAATAAATAAATCCTTAAAAAAAAAAAAAAAAAAAAAAAAAAAAAAACAGGTCTTGTTCAAAAAATCTTTCCTGGGGCTGGCATTGTGGCATAGCCAATTAAGCCTCCGCCTGCAATGCCGGCATCCCATCCCATATGGGCGACAATTCAAGACCCAGATGCTCTACTTCGGATCCAGCTCTCTTCTACTGCACCTGGGATAGCAGTAGAGGGTGGCTCAAGTGCTTGGGCACCCGTACCCACGTGGGAGACCTAGAAGAAGCTTCTGGCTCCTGGCTTTGGCCTGGCCCAGCCCTGGCCATTGCAGCCATTTCAGCCATTTCGGGAGTGAACCAGTGGATGGAAGATCTCTGTCTCTCCTCCTCTCTCTTGCAACTCTGCCTTTCAAGTAAATAAAAAGTCATTTGTATGTGTATGTGTGTGTGTGTTTGTGTATGGGATGATCTTTCCTTCCCTGAAGTGATAGAAGTGTTCTCTGTATCTACTAAAAGTTTTTAGTCTCTACCTCACCTGGATTGTCATTTTTATCTGGTAGGGTCTGCTTTCACTTTCCGCCAGCACAGACAGCTAGGGTGTCTAGCGCTTCCAGCCCACTTCCTTTCCCTGCTGCTCTTCCACGTAACTTGGGTCACAGATTAAGAGCCCATGTGTGCATGTGTCTGTTTCTATTCTCTGTCCTGTTGTTTGTAACTGTTAAAGAGAAGATCCAGCCACTTTCTTCTTCTCCCATCTACTGATTCACTCCTCAAACGCCTGTAATAGCTGGGGCTTAGGCCGGAACTGAAACCAGGAGTCAGGAATTCAGCCAGGCCCTACCCTGTGCCAAACACCCACCCCTACTGATGATATTTAAATTCATCTTTTTTTTAGTACTGCTATCACTGTGGAAGTCATTACATTTCTGTTTGTTGATGTTGAAACCAAAGATTGTGTTAAACTGTTAATAAATCTGATTTTATCTGTAGACACTGTACCCATTGTTTTTCCCATCAGTGATTGGTTTATCTGTTTCCCCTCACCCTGATGACTCATACCTCCAGTTCCATGTTCAGTAGAGGTGACAGTGGCATCTGTCTTGTTCCTGGCTCCAGTGGCATCTTTCACCCTGTTCTGTGAAGCACATAGGAGCATTTGCTATACTTTTTTTGTAAATATTCTTATCAGGTTAAACAGGTTTCTTCCCTTTTCCTAGTATCTCGGAATTTTTAACCATGAAAGCATGTTAGAAGTTATCCAAGGCTTTTTTCTCCATCTCCTGAGGTAATCGAGTTTTACCTCCTGGTTCTGATGTTTTTTATGAACACCCGCAAAGGCAATGAAGTAATCCCACCACAACGTGGGACGTGGCTTTGCAGGGGAAGTAGGGAGCCATAAACAGGTTGCTCCTCCTCATGTGATTCATCTTCAAATAAGTGCCATAAAGTATTCTGCTGTCCTGCACATTCCCTTTCCAGTCGCTCACTGTCTCAGCCGTTCACGTGGCGTCAGGAGTGACTTCTCATGTCTGCTGAGGGAGGTGAGAGGCAGCGGTCTGAGGAGTCGGAGCCCACCCTGCTCGCCTCCGGAGGACGGCTCTGGCAGGCAGCCAGGAGGAAGCTCACCTTTGCCCTCACATGGAGTAGTTGTAAATCTGGTACATCTGCCGTTGGTAGTAAAAACTGGTCTTTTTAGATGGGCAAAAGACCTGTCAGCAGACAACAGAAAGGTCGCCTTCAACTCCATCCAAAAAAAAAAAAAAAAAAAAGATTTATTCATTTTATTTGAAAGGCAGAGTTAGCGAAGACCTTACGTCTGCTGGTTTACTACCCAGATGGCTGCAGTAGCCCAGGCTGGGCCAGGCTGAATCCAGGAGCCAGGAGCTTCCTCCAGGTCTCACATGTGGGTGGCAGGGCCCAAACACTTGGGCCCTGTTCCATTGCTTTCCCAGGTATATTAGCAGGGAGCTGGGTTGAAGTGAAGCAGCTGGCACCCACACCAGCACCCACATGGGATAATGGCATCATGGGCGGTGGCCCAGCCCTCTGTGCCACACACCAGCCCCACCTCTGTCCTCCCTAAATTGAAGAGTACCCCCACCTTGAGCTCGGAAACACCTGTCGTTTAGGAAAGCCACAGGGCGTTTGGGAGCTGCAGTGGACATTCCCAGGTAGCTGCCCATCCCCTTGAGCAGATGTGCCTGGAGCAGTAGGCACATCTGGTAGAGAAGACCAGATATGACTGAATTCCTGCTGCCCGGCAAATTCTTTCTTTCTTTTGATGTTTATTCATTCATTTTTGTCTTCTTGAAAGGCAGGGCATCAGGGAGAGAGAGATCAATCTTCCATCTGCTGGTTCTCCCCAGATGCCAGTGACAGCCAGGGCTGGGCCAAGGCAAAGCCAGGACCTCAGAATGCAGCCACATCTCCCAGGTTGGGGGTAGGGGCCCAAGCACTTGAGCCATCATCTGCTACCTCCCAGGAAGCATTAGCAGGAAGCTGGAATTGCAAACAGAGTAGCCAAGGCTCAAACTGACCTTCTGATATGGGATGCAGACATCCCACAATGACTGTCCCCCTCCCCCCTTTTAAATATTGTTTATTTGAAAGGCAGAGAGAAGAGAGAGTGAGATCACCCATCTGCTGGTTCAGTCTTCAAAATGCCCACAACCAAGGCTCAGCCAGGCAGATCTCCCATGTTCCAGGTCTCCCATGTGGGTGACAAAGACCCAAGTATTTGAGCCATTATCTAGTGCCTCTCAGGATGCACTTTAGCAGGAAGCTGGATTGGAAGTGGAGCTGAGACTTAAACCCACGGACTACAGTATGGGATGCAGGTGTCCCAAGGGACATTTGCTGTGCCAAATGCCTGCCTTGGCAAATTGTTTCTTTTTCTTTTGTCTTTTTTTTTTTTTTAGATGTATTTATTTGAAAGGCAGAGTTACAGAGAGGCAGAGGCAGAGAGAGAAGGAGAGAGGTCTTCCATCCGCGGCTTCACTCCCCAGATGGCTGCAACAGCTGGAGCTGGGCTGATCAGGAGCCAGGAGCTTCTTCCGGGTCTCCCATAGGTGGCAGGGTTCCAAGAACTTGGGTCATCTTTTGCTGCTTTCCCAGGCCAAAGCAAAGATCTGGATTGGAAGTAGAGCAGCCAGGACTCGAACCGGCGCCCATATGGGATGCCAGCACTGCAGGTAGCGGCTTTACCAACTGCACCACAGCGCTGGCCTGGCAAATTATTTTTAACCTCACAGCTACTTTTTTAGCATTCTAAATTGTTTTTGTTAATATCCTGTTTTTATCACTGCTTGTCTCTTCTTTACCACCTCTCCTTTTCCTCCTAACAAGGTTTGTACCATTCTGTTTCTGGAGCTATGTCTTCTTCTTGTCTCTCCCTAACACACACAATATCTTGCTTCTTCAACTAGTTTCTGAAGTACCTTGTGTGTCCCTCTGCCTCTGAAAATCTCCAGACTGCCCCCGTCTCTCCCAGAATGCAGCTCCTCCTGTGCTTCTACTGCCCCTTCCAACTGTAGTTGTATTTCCATCATTCATTCAGGACTTGTTGACTAAATGATTCACACCAAATTTTTCAGTTCTACATAATCTGTTCCTTTCCTGGAGCCCTAATACTTGTGTTTCTCTCCAACCCAGAATCCTCTGATGATTTCCAAGTCTTGTGTCCATTCCCTGGTCATCACCTTCTTTGATGTTTTTGTAGAGCTTGATGCTCTTAGTCACTCTAATCCCTTTCCACCCTTGTTTCTGTCTCATAGAACTCCAGATTTTTCTCTTACCCTCTTCCTACTCCGTACCAGTAAATTGTCAGTGTTATCTCATGTCTCCTTCCTTCTCCATTGTATATTTCTGTCATAGGTAGCATCTATTTATCATATTTAAACTATGATCTAGGTAGGTAGTTCTTGAACTGGTAATTCTAGGCCCAGTGGCCTCTTCTGGTATTTCAGAATGGCCTGAGTCCTATTCCACTATTTCCCACTTGCCTGAAGATATTTCTTTCGAATGTCTTTCGAACACCTAAATTTCTTGCTGTTTCTTCAGGGCCAGCCCTCTCTGAAGCGAGTGTTTTCGGTGCTTGTGTGCTTCCCCAGCTGTCTGTGAAGCACATTCTTGTGTGTGAGTTGTGCCATTCACAGCAAGATGGTTAGAAATCCATCTTGGAAAACCCAGGAGACTGGGCCCTGCCACCCCAATTTAGACCTGCTGGTGCAGCCCTGTAGCCTCCACAAAGCAAATGTAAGGAGCATCATCTTTAGGGAAAAAAAAGATTTATTGTATTTATTTGAAAGGCAGAGTTACAGAGACAGAGGGAGAGACAGAGAAAGAGAGATCTTTCATCCACTGGCTCACTTCTCAAAGGGCCGCCACAGCCGGGGCTGGGCCAGGCTGAAGCCAGGAGCCAAAAGCTTCTTCCAGGTGTCCCACGTAGGTGCAGGGGCCCAAGCACCTGGGTCATCCTCCGCCACTTTGCCAGGTGCATTAGCAGGGAGCTGGATCAGAAGTGGAACAGCTGGGACTTGAACTAACACCTATACAGGATGCCGCCACTGCAGGCAGTGGCTTTACCCACTGTGGCACAACGCTGGCCCCAAGGAGCATAATCTTTAAGGGCTGAAGAAAAATTATCATATGGAAGAAATGAACTGAAGTACTTGAGCCATCACCTGCTTCTTCCTAGCGTGTGCATTAGCAGAAAGCTGGCTTCAAGATCGGAGCAAGGACTCAAACCCAGGCACACCTGCCCCAGATTTAAATGCATAAAACCTTTGACCCAGCAATCCTCTTTTGAGGGATTTATCCTAAACCTAAAGGGAAATGAACCCAGTACTTAAAGGCTCTGTGGGAGGCTTATTGCCACATTCCTTGTTACAGAATAAAAAAAAGGCCCAAGTGTCCAACAGAGCACTATTTTGTAATGAATATAGCACCTCATTGTTCTTTTTTGTTTACATTTTTAATTTACTTTCATTTGATTTGAAAAGCAGAGAAGCAGGTAGAGACAGACAGAGATCTCCCATCCACTCTTCACTCCCCAAGTGTGTGCACCAGCCAGGGGTAGGCCAGGCCAAAGCCAGGAACTGAAAACCCCACCTGGGACCCCCCCGTGTGTGGCAGGAACCCAGTTACTGGAGCCATCGTCTGCTGCCTCTCCAGGTGCACATTAGCAGGAAGCCGTTGGAAGTAAAGAAGCCAGGGCTCACGAGGCGCACTAATACGGGATGCAGGTGTCCCTGCCCCAAGCACTCAACCCCAGTTTTACGTTTTCCCTATCTTTGCGTTTGTCCTTGGATGCCTTCCCAGCTCTAGCACTGTGCCAAACTGGGTGGGATGGTCTTCAGGTGAGTGTCCTTGAGGAGTTTCCCAAACATAGCCCGGTAGTTCATGATTTAAACTGTTAGAGGCTTGAGCAAGGTCTGATTACGTGGTCTCAGCCATTTAGTGCTTATCTTCCAGGGCTAGTTGGTTCCTCTTTGCTTTCAGAAATTCCTAAACTTAACTGAACTTCCTGAGTAGTGAGCTGGGTGTTGCTGTTAATTATGGTGAATTGAATTCTCTCCCAGGAATGTGGGTGATCTGAGCTGCTGAGACACCAGTGTCAGCAGGAAAGTTGGATGTGAAATTCAGTTGGGCTTTAAATTTTTGGTCATCAGAGTCAATTCAGTGACTGGATTGCAGCAATTTACGCAGCCTGTCTGTAGATTTCCGTCTGCACGGGGCTCTCAGGAGAGCTGGAACCTGTGCTTCTGGGAGGCCTGACCTGAAGAACTGGCGTGTGGAATTTGCAGTCTGCTAAGGGTAGGCTGCTGAAATGGAGAAATGCTGAGGTTCAGAATTCAAACTGTGAGCACCCTGTTGGACTGTGTTTCTCAGGTGTCCCTCTGGGGAGCAGTTTGTGATAACAAAGCTCACTAATGCCTTCCACAACCTGATGACCTTGAAGCGGGTGTCCAGAAACGCAGGGAGGAGTGAGGGGTTCGTGATGTGTGTTTTTCTCGATGAAGGGAGGAGCAGTTTTGGCCTAGAAGGAGACATTCTGTTTGAGTTTGTGTTCTTGTAAAACGTGCTGGTTAGCATCTCTGACCATCCCCTGGCCACCTCTGTGGCTCTGTCTGGATGGATCTAAGTGAGAAGCAAAGAGCCAAGGCCAGCCTGGCTTGTGTCCATGTGTCCCAGGTCCTCTGCTGTCGCCTGATAGGAATCTTGTGTCCACTTTTTTTTTTTTTAATTTGTTGCTTAAGCAGCGAGGAAATTCATTTTCTCACATATGCAAAGACCACCTGCAGGGTGGAGTGAGAAGATAATGGAGACAGCAGTTCAGTAGTGTCATCAGGGGTCGGCTGTGGCATAGTGGGTAAGTTACTACCTGAGACGCCAGCATCCCAAATGGGAGCCGGTTCAAGTCCTAGCTGCTCCACTTCTAATCCTGCTCTCTGCTAATGTGCCTGGGAAAGCATTGAAGATGGACCAAGTGCTTGGGCCCTTGCACCCACTTGGGAGACCCAGAAGACGCTTCTGGCTCCTGGCTTCAGCCTGGCCCAACCCTAGCCATTGTGACCATTTGAGGAGTGAACCAGCAGATGGAAGACCTCTCTCTCTGTCTCTCTCCCTCTGTATCTCTGCCATATATATATATATAATTTTTATTTATTTGACAGAGAGTTAGACAGTGAGAGAGAAAGAGAGAAAGGTCTTCCTTCCGTTGGTTCACCCCCTAAATGGCTGCTACGGCCGGAGCTACGCCGATCCGAAGCCAGGAGCCAGGTGCTTCTTCCTGGTCTCCCACATGGGTGCAGGCGCCCAAGCACTTGGGCCATCCTCCACTGCCTTCCCGGGCCACAGCAGAGAGCTGTACTGGAAGAGGAGCAGCCGGGACTAGAACCCAGCACCCATATGAGATGCCGGCACCGCAGGCGGAGGATTAACCAAGTGAGCCACGGCACTGACCCCTCTGCCTTTCAAATAATAAATAAATCTTTTTTTTTTTTTTAAAGTGTCCTCAGAGATGCCAGGTACTGTCCATCTCCTGTCTCCTTTCCTTGGTATTGGCTGCAGAATAGTTTTCAGAGGCCAACACCTTACTCCCTCAGGATGATTGATAGAGATTAGCAATAGTAAGTTTTTTAAATGTCTAAAACCTCTGTAGTTTATCTTTAAAAAACAACATTTGTGATTGCTCATAACTACACAAAATATCTCTATAATACCTCCCACTTTTCTTAAATGAACTTTTGTTTGAAAAATCTTTAAATTTATTTTTACTTATTATTTACTTGAGGGACAGAGAAAGAGAGGGAAAGCTTCCACGCAGTGGTTCACTCTCCAGAAGTCTGCAGTTGGTGTAAGGCCTCCCCTAGGCTGGGACCAAAGCTGGGAGCCAGAAACTCAATCCAGGTGTCCTGTGTGGATGACAGAAACCCCATTAGGTGAGCCATCGCCTCTGCCTCCCAGGGTCTGCCTTAGCAGGAGGCTGGAGTCAGGAGCTGCAGGTGGGTTGAACCTAGGCACTCACATGTGGCGTGCTCGGCCCTAACAAGTAGGCTGAGGCCTGCCCCCCTTACTTGAACTTAAACTGCCTTGATGTAGTCTCATTGCTTGCCTGCTACTTGAGATTCAGAGAACCTCTTCAATTTGTTTAGTCATTGTTTGTTACTAGGTAAGAGCAGGAGGATCATTATGTACACAAAACAGCAAAATTTGACCTTTAGAACTACCTGTTTGATATCTATTCATTTCCATAACACCTAGTGGTTATCAAGATTGTGATCAAGAGCAGGGCCTGTTATCAGTGGTATTACTTGCCTGTGTCTCAGATAAACAAATTGCAGATTGCTTTGGTAGTTGGTTTGTAGCTGCCCTCACAGGTTGGCATTGAGATTGAAGTCTATAGTGCTGTTGCTGTTAACTCTTACATTGCGGAAGAGGATAGGCTACTGTGAGGTAAGAGGGAAAATTTCTGGATATTCCTAGTTAAAAATCCTCTGCCAGCCTTGATGTTTGTACCAAGCAGTGTGGGCTCAGTAATATGTTACTCCAAAATCCCAGTCACTGCTGACAAGTTCCCTCTCATTCATGCCACGTGGCCATTGTGGTGTCTTCACTTACTGAAGTCGCTTAGGGGTCCGAGGTGATGGAAGTCCTCCTCAGCTGGTGTTTCCACTGGGCACTCCAGTGTTGGCTCTTAAAGTGACATACCCCACCAATACTCACTTCATTCGGTCAAAGTAAGTCGCATGTCTATGCCCCAGGAACTAGGGAAGTGCTGTCCTACAGGGTATCCAGGAGGGGAAGAACCTGAAATAGTTTTGAATAATACTATGGCTACCACTTTTTTTTATTTATTCTCTTGGATATTCTTAGAAGATTCTTAGAGAATATTCTCTTAGAGCTGATATTTTTATCCAGTATCACTTTATAGGAGGGAACCTAGGAATTCTAGTATTAGAGAAATAGAGGAACACCCTTCTAAGAAAGAAACCTAGTTTAGGAAAAGGCATACTGTGCAGCAGCTTTATAGTTTCTCTAACAGAACACTGGACATTCATTTTTGTTTTTTTAATGTTCATTTTATTTGAAAGGCTCAGAGAGACTGATGGAGAAAGATCTTCCATCCATAGGTTAAGTCCCCAAATGTCGGCAACAGTAAGAGCCGGGCCAGCCAAAGCCAGGTCTCTCAGGTAGGTGGCAGGGGCCCAGGTATCTGAGCCATTATCTGCTGCTTCCCAGGGTACACATTGACAGGAACCTGGATTAGAAGTGGAATACCTAGGACTCGAACGAGGCACTCTGATAGGGATACAGGCATCCTAAGTAGTGAGTTAACCACTGTGTCACTTGCCCACCCCACCTTGGACGTACTTCCCAGATGAATTTAAGGTGACTTAAGAAATTAAAATTTTAAAACCTCCTAATGTTGTGGCATAGTAAGTTCAGCTGCTGTGGGGAGCAATCCGGACTAGACTGAGTTACTGGAATTAAGACTTATTCTATGCATCTGCTCTCCCACAATATGGCGCTGGGAGAGAAGTAAACAGCTTCCGCACAGCTGCCTCCAGTTCAACTAATAAACTGTAGGACTTGCTATTGATTGGAGGAGAGCAGCGTACTCGGCGTGTGGGCAGCCGAGTTGGGATTGGCGGAGGAGGACTATAAAGGAGGAGAGAAACGGCATGCACCGGGAACATCTATGGGGAACATCTAGCTGAAGGAACACCTGTGCAGCCCCCCAGAGAACCGGCCGGCGGTGTGCCGCTCCCCTGCGGAAGTGGGGAATGTGGCCAGGGGGAACTGCCCTTCCACGGAGGTGGAAGGGATAGTAGCCAACCCGGGAAGAACCAGCAGCAAACCCGGGGAGGGCCGAGCAGACGAAAGAACAGCGCAGGGTCCTGTGTTGCTCCTCCACGAAGAGGGGGAGCGACATAATGGTGCCGTGACTCGGATATGAAGCCTAGGCAGGGCTTAGTGTCGTTCCTCCACGAAGAGGGGGAGCGACAAAATGGTGCCGTGACTCGGATAGGAAACTTAGGACGGATATGAAACTTAGGAGGGAAGAAACGGGAAGAACTAGGGAAAATATCGGAGAGAGAAACTAGCAAACAGCCTAGGGAAAATATCGGAGAGACTAGCAAACAGCCTAGGGAAAAGCCGGACGAAAAGGGTGCCGGAAGAAGCTATTGAAAGCCTAGGCATAGATTCGGATACGGACTATGGGGGGAAGCTGGGAGAAATCTCTAAGGTTGAAAGCGAAAGTGAAAGCTAGAACAAACAGACTCGGATGCGGACTGTGGGGAGAGGCCAGGAGAAATAAGGGAGGAATATTGTTGGAAGAAAACTTAGGGAAACATACCGGGTAGAGAAAAATGTTAGGGAAATTGAAGCCGTGGGGGGCAGGCCAAGGCGGACACGAAAGCCACTTTGGGGTTCTCAAGTTAGCCCGGGAATAGGGGGCGAAAAGTTGAAACCAGAAGCTGAAACGTGAGCCTGGTTGGGATCCGTCTGATTAGCCCGGGGAGCAAAGGACGGGAAGCCAAACCGTGGGGCGGAGACGTACGCTGGGTTGAATTCGCCAGGCTAGCCCGGGGAACTTAGATTGAATGCTAGTGGCGGACACGTAAGCTACGCTGTGTTACTCGCGGAAGCCGCCGCGTGCAGAGAGAGCACGGAGCGTGAATAGATAGGGAACGGGGCTGGCGTAGGCCGTGGTGCAGACGCGAAGGGCGTGGAGACCGCGGAGCGCGCGAAGCCAAGCCGCGCAAAGCCGGGAAGCTGCGCAGATGAAAGAGGCGCGGGCTGAAGCAGCTCAGCTGGGAAGCCGCCGAGAAGTAGCCTTGGGGCGGGCAGCGGGAAGCCGCGGGGATAAGAGAAACAGAAGTTTAGAAATGGAATGAGAGCGGGAAGCTGCGGGGATAAGAGAAACAGAAGTTTAGAAGTAAAGTGAGAGAAATAGGAATGCTGGTAGAAGTAAAATGGGAGAAATAGGAATGCCCGGAGATAGAGAAATAGAGAAAAATAAGGCCTCCCCTCAACATGGCAATGAGAAAGCTTGGATTCGGCCTGCCTGATTAAGTGAGGCGATGAGCACCTGGGCGGCTAGCAGCTTATGCGCCGCAGGTCACCGAAGACAGGCACGAATTAACATCAGTAAGGCTTCCCCACAATGTAACAATTAGAAGGCTTGGATTCGGTCTGCCCGATTAGTGAGGCGATGAGCACCTGGGCGGCTAGCAGCTTATGCGCCGCAGGTCACCGAAGACAGGCACGAATTAACATCAGTAAGGCCTCCCCACAAAAAGGCAATGAGAAGGCTTGGATTCGGTTTGCCTGATAGGTTTTGTAAGCCCCTGCGGGCAGAGCAGAGCATACGCTGCAGGGCACCGAACACAGGCACGCATCAGCGCCTAAAAACCTCCTCACAACATGGCGAAGAGAGGACCCGGATTCGGTTTGCCTGATAGGACTTGTAAGAGCCTGTGGCAACTCTAGCAAGTAGAACAGAGTGTGTGCCGCGGGACACCGAAGACAGGCGCGTATCAACGCTAAAAAATAAAAAGAAAGGGGGATCTGTGGGGAGCAATCCGGACTAGACTGAGTTACTGGAATTAAGACTTATTCTATGCATCTGCTCTCCCACAATATGGCGCTGGGAGAGAAGTAAACAGCTTCCGCACAGCTGCCTCCAGTTCAACTAATAAACTGTAGGACTTGCTATTGATTGGAGGAGAGCAGCGTACTCGGCATGTGGGCAGCCGAGTTGGGATTGGCGGAGGAGGACTATAAAGGAGGAGAGAAACGGCATGCACCGGGAACATCTATGGGGAACATCTAGCTGAAGGAACACCTGTGCAGCCCCCCAGAGAACCGGCCGGCGGTGTGCCGCTCCCCTGCGGAAGTGGGGAATGTGGCCAGGGGGAACTGCCCTTCCACGGAGGTGGAAGGGATAGTAGCCAACCCGGGAAGAACCAGCAGCAAACCCGGGGAGGGCCGAGCAGACGAAAGAACAGCGCAGGGTCCTGTGTTGCTCCTCCACGAAGAGGGGGAGCGACAAGCTGCCACCTGAGACACTGGCATCGCTTACTGGGGCACCAGTTCAGCTCCCAGCTGCTGTGCTTCTGATCCAGCTCTGATCCAGCTCTAGGAGTGAACCACCAGATGGAAGAGCTCTTTCTCTTTGTCTCTCTCTCTCTCTCTGTCACTCTGCCTTTCAAAGAAATAAATAAAATATGTCTTTTAAAAAAAATCTTCTAGGCTGGTGCCGCAGCTCACTAGGCTAATCCTCTGCCTGCGGCACTGGTACTCTGGATTCTAATCCCAGTCGGGGCGCCACATTCTGTCTGGTTGCTCCTCTTCCAATCCAGCTCTCTGCTGTGGCCCAGGAAGGCAGTGGAGGATGACCCAAGTGCTTGGGCCCTGGTCTCCCGCATGGGAGACCAGGAGGAAGCACCTGGCTCCTGGCTTCAGCCATTTCGGGGGTGAACCAACGGAAGGAAGACCTTTCTCTCTGTCTCTCTCTCTCTCACTGTCTAACTCTGCCTGTCCAAAAAAAAAAAAAAAAAAAAAAATCTTCTAACAGAATAAGTTGTTTCCATATCTGGGAAGCAAGTGCCTCCTTCATATATAATTATTATTTGAAAGGCAGAGTTACAAAGAGAGATAGGGAGAGAGAGAAAGAGAGATTAAGATCTTCCATCTGCTGGTTCATTCACTAAATGTCCACAACGGCCAGGCTGAAGCTAGGAGCCTAGAATTCCATCTAAGTGTCCCACATGGGTACAGGGACCCAAGCACTTAGGCCATCTTCCACCACTCCTTTCCCAGGTACGTTAGCAGGGAGTTGGATCAGAAGTAGAGCAGCTGGGTTGGGACTCAAAATGGTATTCTGACTTGGGATGCCTGCTCTGTGGTTTAACCCACTACCCCACAGCGCTGGCCTCACACCTCCCTCCTCACAGAGACTTCCTGCAAGTCATCTGTCCTGACCTTGGCTCTTTTTTTTTTTTTTAAAGATTTTATTTATTCTATTTGAAAGGTAGAGTTATAGATAGTGAGAGAGAGAGAGAGAGAGAGACAGAAAGAAAGGTCTTCTGTCTGCTGGTTCACTCCCAAAATGACCGCAACTGCTGGAGCTGCGCCAATCTGAAACCAGGAGCCAGGATCTTCTTCTGGGTCTCCCATGTGGGTACAGGGGCCCAAGGACTTGGGCCATCCTCCACTGCTTTCCCAGGCCACAGCAGAGAGCTGGATTGGAAGTGGAGCAGCCAGGACTGGAACCAGCGCCCATATGGGATGCCGGCACCGCAGGCAGAGGATTAACCTACTGTACCACAGCGCCAGCCCCCTGACCTTGGCTCTCAGATCTTGGTGAAATACTATAGTGTGTTCAGAGTGTTTTTGCCTTTTTTTCTCTGATTATCAGACAAGCATTCACTGTGAGGACTCCACGCTAAATATGGAGATACGAAGGTGATAAAGATGAAATTTGTCTTTTAGACAAAGTCTCCCCTCTCAAGAAGCTCATTGCCCAGCTGGAAAGATGAGTCAGATGAGTTTTGGGAAAAGTGACTTGTTCAGGAGAGGTGCTTCTCAGTAGGCCTCGTGCTGTGTGACGGAGCTGTCGTCTTGCACTGCTGTTTACAGCAGTGATCTCAAGTACTGCCTTAGTCAAATATGTGTGTGCAGTGTACCTCATACTGTACTTCATTAGGCTGAAACGCTTGTAAATTGTGTACATAGAGGAGTACAGTATTTAATCACAAGCTGTTATTCAATGGTATGACTCAGAAGTAGAGAAAGATAAATGGGACTCAGAAGAATATGGGCAGGTAGTCCATGTGCAGCTTTGGCTGACAGTCTGGGGTCCTAGATAGGGGAGTGTACTGCCCACAAGCTGTGTGAGGTGTGTAATGACACCTGCAAGGCTGGCTGAACACTGCAGATATGATTGGCCTTGTTCAGATGGGTAGGGGACGCTCGGGCTGGGTGAGGGAGATCAGTGCCGAGAGAGGAGCAATGAGGGCTGCATAAATTCCAGAGTCCAGAAGTCATTAAGGGAGGGGGAGTCACAGGAAGGGAAATTAATGCTGCTTGGGCGGTCACCAAGTGCCAGGCATTGTGCTGGGTGCTGTTTGTCAGGTCGGTGATAGCATTCCTGGGAAACAGGAAATCGAGACTTGGGCCAAAGTACCTGAAACTGAAACCTATATTTCACTAAGCCACAGAATTTGAGAATTTTAAAGCGTGAATATTATTATATGTGTAAACAGAGTATTTGTCGATTTCCATTTCAAAAACCAAAATTCTTAGAGACAGAACGGTAGGAATAAAGTCCCCCCCCCCCCCCCGGAATGTGTGAGTGTTGGGGATGAGACCACAAGGGCTTTGGAACTGGGCATCAACTCCAGCTAGACAGAGGGTCTCCCAGAGGAGGCACTGTTGCATTGTGGGCATTACTGGTATTTAGTGTCTCCAGCCCCTCCTACTCAATGCCTGTAGGGCCAGCCACACGGGTATGCGTGTGGGATTAATGGAGGAGATCTGAAGTAGAGGCCACGTGGTTGTATGAGCCTGGGCTGCTGTGTTCCTGAGTGCAGTGGATGTTTTTTCCAAGCACTTTTGATACTTCCTCATTTTTTAAAAAGATTTTATTTATTTATTTATTTGAGAGGTAAAGCCACAGACACAGAGAAGGTCTTCCATCCGCTGGCTCCCCAAATGGCCACAATGGCCAGAGCTGAGTCCATCCGAAGCCAGGAGCGAGAAGCTTCTTCTGGGTCTCCCATGCAGGTGCAGGCCATCTTCTGCTGCTTTCCCAGGCCACAGCAGGGAGCAGGATCCGAAGAGGAGCAGCCAGGACACGAACCAGCGCCCATATGGGATGCCAGCGCCGCAGGTGGAGGCTTGGCCTACTATGCCACAGCGCCATCCCCCAACACTTCTCATTTTTAAGACATTCTTTGTCCTCAGTTTCCATGAGACACTTTCACCTGGTGTGTTTTCTACCCTTCTGAGCATTCTTTCTGGCCTGTTGACTTCTTACCATTTAACTGCTCCCTCTTTTCTTTGCTTTTAGATAGCATCTCCTTAGGAACTCTTCATACAGCCCCCTGAGTTCATCTGTCTACCTGCTAGAGGGTCATCAGTTATCACCTGATCTCAGTGTGTCCCAAATAGAATCTCTAGCCGCCTGCATCCTGGACCCACGGTTCTGACCTCACCTTCAGGGAGGGTGGTCCTCAGAAAGCCTTGCTGCTCCTGCCCACCCCCAGACAGAGAGAGGTTTACTTGTCTTGTTCCCCCAGCACCCTGGGCTACATGTGTCACCACAGACAGGTGGTTTTGCTTATTTGCATGGGTAAGAGCAAAGATTGCAGAGCCTGTGTGGCCGGGCTTGAGTTCTGGCTCCACCACTCAGGAACCGTAAGACTTTTGCCTTGGGAACTGACGTGTGATCGCATGGAGCTTATGTGTGGCTGTGCGGATTAAACATAGGGCAGCGCCTACTCCTAGAATTTCGTCAGTCTGTTCGTTCGTTCTCTCCCCCTCTTCCAACAGCGTTGTGAAGATCGGGCTCCGCCTGTCTTGTTCACCACTGTCTCATAGCAGTTGGCACAGACAAGCTACTCAGTCCCTCTTGAATTCATGTATCCTTGCACTGTTCTGTATGCTGGGAAACAGTTAACAAAACATGCCTGTTTGTGAGCCCCACATGAAGTAGGGGAGACAAATAAAATGTATGTTAGGTGGTGATAAGTGTAGGGAAGACCACACAGCACCGTAAGGGTTGGATTGTTATAGAGTTGTCAGGAAAGGTGTCTGATAAATAGCATTTGAGCAGAAATTGAATAAAGTAAGAGATCTGTGATCTGTGAGGAAGAATATGCCAGGCAGGTGCACCAGAAGTGTGGATACCTTGGGGCCAGGAGCATGGTTGATAGGTTCGAGGGCTAGCAGGTGAGCCAGCAGGGCTGATCTGCAGGTGAGCAAGGTGCGGTGGGAGAGGGGAGGACAGGTTGTTGGGGCGAGGAAGCAGGTCCCTGTGGGGCCCGTGGCCTGAGGATCACAGGCAGGCCTAGCGCTACGTGAGCTTTCTTGCCTACAGAGACATTTAAATAGCTCTCTGCTACTCTAAGGCAAAGTCTCATGCCAGAGCTAGATGGACTGATAGGTTGTCTACAGATTGACCCTTCACCTTGGCCTTGGTACTGCACATCACTCCTGAGTGCAGGTGGGGCGGCTGGGAGAGTTACACAACAAAGGCACTTGGCCCCGGGTGTGCTCTGGGACACATTTTGGGGTCTGGGAGTAGATAATCTTCATGCCTGGTGGAAACAGTTACAAGTTAAATCTTTGTGACCTTATCAGCTTATGACTCCAGGAATCGAGGTTCACATTCTGTACAGAACAAGTTGTCAGACCTGTTACTGAGCTCAGCCAGGCCCACACCAGCAAGCAGCTTGTGGCAGAGGGATGCCCAACCTGCTTCTGCTCCCCATGCCCTGGGTTTAAGAGCAAATGGTGCTGTCAAAGCCTGGAGCTGACATTTCCTGGGTTTTACCGGTCATTACATAAGTGTGTCCCTTTTGGATTTACCTGGAGGTACCCTACAGGTGTCATGTTTGTGTTGGTTAGAGCCTCAGAGAAGAAGTGGGACAACTCTTTCCCGGCTCCTCAGAGCGAGTGGGGCAGTGGGCATATTGCCCCCAGCTCTGGCCCTGGCACTCCACTGGCTGCTCTCTCCATGCCTTTGTCCTCGTCCACTTTGACACTGCTGGGTCACAAGCCTGTGCCCATTCTGACCCGAGTTACAGGCTTGTGTTTCCACCTTCCTGTCTGGATCACCTGCCTCCACCTCAGACTCAGGATCCGCCAAGCCACTCAGCAGCCCCTCCCTGTGCGCCCCTTCCCCGCCTGCCCCGCACCCATCCTCTGCTCTTCCTTCCTCATTCTCAGCGACAAGGCATGAACTCGGGAATGTCTTCCTTTCCTTTCTTTTCTTTCATTTTCTTCCCATCACCTGAATCCAGGCACCTGTAACATCAGGTCTGGGTGACAACAGTACAATCTCCAGTCTTGCCCCACCTCCTTCTCCCCAGTTTCTCTTTTGTAGAAAGCATCCCTTCCACCTCCCCTTCTATCTACTTCTTCCCTCTGGCCTTCAGGGAGCCCTCCGGCTTCCTCTGCTCTGGGACGCAGAGCCCTGTGGTGCGTCGTCTTGTCTTCTTCTGCCTCCATACGCGTCTCACCAGGTCCCATCTCTGTCGTTGCTCATGTCAGTTCCCTGCCTCTAAATGCCCTCACCATCTCCAGCAGACTCTCCACACTCCAACACCCGGTCACATTTTCTTTTCTTTTGTTTAAGATTTATTTATTTGAAAGAGAAAGAAATTTTCTGTCCCCTGATTCACTCCCCAGATGACCGCAGTGGACAGGGCTGGTCCAGGCTGGAGCCAGGAATTAGGAGTTCCATCTGGTCTTCCACATGGCTGGCAGGGACCCAATACTTGAGTCATCTTCCACTGCCTTCCCAGGTACATCAGCAGGGAACTGCATTGGAAGCAAAGCAGCCAGGTCTCTAACTGGTGCTCCAAGATGGGTGTTGCGGGTGGCAGCTCAACACCAGCCCCCAACTCACATTTTACCTTTGATGAAGCCTTCTGTGAGCTCTAGTGTTATAATTCTCCAAGCAGTTTGTCCTC